>NC_092088.1:88220431-88269184 GCF_045679555.1 Salvelinus alpinus | reverse complement strand
TAATAACAAAAGTGAAAAAAACAGTAAAAATGAACAGTAAACATTACACTCACAGAAGTTACAAAAGAATGAAGACATTTCAAATGTCATATTACGTCTATATACAGTTTTGTAACGATGTGCAAATAGTTCAAGTACAAAAGGGCAAATAGATAAACATAAATATGTGTTACATTTACAATGGTGTTTGTTCTTCACTGGTTGCCCTTGTCTTGTGGCAACAGGTCACAAATCTTGCGGTGTCCCCCTTGCGGGACGGTTGAGCTAACGTGCGCTAATGTGATTAGCATGAGGTTATAAGTAACAAGCACATTTCCCAGGACATAGACATATCTGATATGGGCAGAAAGCTTGCATTCTTGTTAATCTAACTGCACTGTCCAGTTTACAGGAGTTATTACAGTGAAATAATACCATGCTATTGTTTGAGGAGAGTGCACAGTTATGAACTTGAAAATGTAATAATAAACCAATTAGGCACATTTGAGCATACAACATTTTGAACATAAATTCAATGGTTCATTTGATCAGTTTAAAACTTTGCACATACACTGTTGCCATCTAGTGGCCAAAATCTAAATTGTGCCTAAACTGGAAAAATACATTGTGACCTTTCTCTTGCATTTCAAATATGATGGATCAAAAAAACATATTTTTTTCTTTATATTATCTTTTACCAGATTTAATGTGTTATATTCTCCTTAATTAATTTTACATTTCCACAAACTTCAAAGTGTTTCCTTTCAAATGCTATCAAGAATATGCATATTGGTTACGTCCGTCATTAAATGAAGACCAAGGTGAAGTGTGGTAGGCGTACATTTTCTTTAATATTAAATGTTCCACCAGAAAACAATAAACAACTCAACGAACGTAAAGCTAGGAGTGCAACACCTGCAACACAAAAAGACAAGATCCCACAACTGAAGGTGGGATAAAGGGCTGCCTAAGTATGATCCCCACTCAGAGACAACGATAGACAGCTGCCTCTGATTGGGAACCATACTCGGCCAACAAAGAAATATAAACATAGATTTCCCACCCTAGTCACACCTTCAGGTCCTGAGCTACAGGCAGTCAGATTATGTCATTTTAGGCAAAAATTGAAAATAATGCTCCAATCCTTGAGGTAAATTTTCTTCAGTTTTCTGTTTGACATTTTTACATTTCATATGGAAGCTGAGAGGTCAAAAATACTTGTAAGGTTTTCTACTGCCAAGTTCATTCCTTCACTATTACAGTGGTATGTTTTGTCCAGGAAGTTGTCTAAAAGGGATTGAATTTGTTATTGCCTAATTGTTTTTAGTAGGTTTTCACACTACTTTCTGTAGCATGTCTTAATATTATTGAGTTCCTTTGGTGCCTCATAATTGAGTATTGCTCTGTTCAAGTAGACTGTGGTTTTGCTGTGATCTGATAAGGGTGTCAGTGGACTGACTGTGAATGCTCTGAGAGACTCTTGGTTGAGGTCAGTAATAAAGTAGTCTACAGAACTACAGCCAAGAGATGAGCTATAAGTGTACCTACCATAGGAGTCCCCTTGAAGCCTACCATTGACTGTGTACATACCCAGCGTGTGACAGAGCTGCAGGACCTGTTGTGCTGATTAAAGAAACAATAAAACTGGCCTTCTTTAGACTAGATATCTTGAGCATCAGCATTTGTGGGTTCGATTACAGGCTCAAAATGGCCAGAAACAAAGAACTTTATTCTGAAACTTGTCAGTCTATTCTTGTTCTGAGAAATGAGAAATGCGAGAAATTGCCAAGAAACTGAAGATCTAGTACAACGCTCTGTACACAACCGAGCAAGAGGACAAGTACATTAGAGTGTCTAGTTTGAGAATCAGACAGCTCACAATTCCTCAACTGGCTTCTTCATTAAATAGTACCCGCAAAACACTAGTCACAATGTCAACAGTGAAGAGGTGACTGATGTTGGCATGCTAGGCAGAGTTCCTCTGTCCAGTGTCTATGTTCATTTGCCCATCTTAATTTTTTATTTTTATTGGCCAGTCTGAGATATGGTTTCAGAAGAAAGTACTTTGTTTATGGCCATTTTGAGCCTGTAATCGAACCCACAAATACTGATGCTCCAGATACTGAACGAGTCTAAAGAAGACCAGTTATATTGTTTCTTTAATCAGCACAACAGATTTTCTAATGATCAATTAGCCTTTAAAATGATAAACCTGGATCAGCTAACACAACGTGCCATTGGAACACAGGAGTGATGGTTGCTGATAATAGGCCTCTGTACGCCTATGTAGATATTCCATTAACAATCAGCCGTGTCCAACTACAATAGTCATTTACAACATGAATAATGTCTACACTGTATTTCTGATCAATTTGATGTTATTTTAATGGACCAAAAAAATTGCTTTCTTTCATAAACAAGGGCATTTCTAAGTGACCCCAAACTTTTGAATGGCAGTGCATGCAAATAACAAGTATCGCATATCCAGCAAGCTATCTAGCTAAGTTTACTACCAAACAGTGAGAAGAAACAATAACACAACAATTGTCTGTTGTAAATCTCTAAAACTGAACCTGGTTTTACCATAGAATTACTTGCCTAACCATGACTGATAGACATGGCTTTTGCTAAATACTGTCTGTCTACTTAAATAGGCTCATTTGTATGGTCTTGTCACTATGCAAAAGTTTAGGGTTATAGCATATTTTTTGGGGTAGGGGCTAGCTTTTGTTGTACATGTGATCTATGTGTCTGTGCACATGTATTTCTGTTCAACTAGTCTACCCTGATGTTGATGTTATGCTGGCACATTTCAACTGCTGTTCAAACTACAATAGAGTATCATTTTTGTTCGTTTTTTGTCTACAGACTGTACTGTGTGGTGTCCAGTTGCAGCTGAATGGCAGTTTGATCATGATCACACTCTTCCCATAGCTATCCAAATATTCCCTGAACTTACTGTGTGTTTCTTTGGAATGGCAGTTTCATCATGACCACCTCTTCCATTCTGCTGATCACCAGTTCTCTTAGCTACAGATTGTTTCACCAGATAATGTAACCAAATATCTTTGGTATCCATTACTGGGAGTTATAGGATAGGTGCTGTTTGGTGTGACACAGAGACTTTTCAACCAACCTTAGCGATGCAGTCTTCGCCTTCAATTCGGGGAGATAGGACTCTCATAAAATGTCCGTGTCCAGTTGCAGAGGGTCAGTTTGAATTTGGAAAACGCTCTGTTATGAAAATACATACTTTTTGCTCCATAAAATAAAACAACAATATCATGACTATTTCAAGGCTTTTCACTCATTGATCGAGACATGTCTCTGTCATCATGACATACAGCACTTTGGGTTGGACACCCACCTGTCTTGAAAAATGAAAGAAGACTTGAAATAGACAAGATGTCGGCAACAATCTTTGGGGAAATCACATTCACTGGTGTACCAATCTCTACCTACAGTTCTCTGCATTTGTGTGTCTCTCCATTCTACTTTTACCATACAACATTGTTGTTGAATAACCAGTTCTCTTGAGTTAGCATTAAATATTATACATTCTCTTGTACTTTAGATTTTGACAAATAAACAAACATTCATTGGATGTCTGAATGTCTAGCATCTGGTTCATGCTACAGAGCCGTGTGCATCTTATATAAATGTATTCTGTGAATCCAAAAGGGCATACAAATTAAGAAGATTGATAGTAAATATACATATTTATTTTATAGTGGTTCTACATCAGCCCTCTCCAACCCTGTTCCTGGAGAGCTACCATCCTGCAGGTTTTCACTCCAACACTAATCTAGCGCACCTGATTCTAATAATTTAGCTGATTGATAAACTGAACTAGATTAGTTGCATTTGGGTTTGGAGTGAAAACATACAGGAGTGGAGCAATCCAGGAACAGGATTGGAGACCCTTGTTCTACATGGTTTTATGCTGAGCCACACTGGTTGCGTTTACACAAGGAGCCCAATTCTGATTTTTTGTTCCACTTAATTAATAACCTCTTGACACTACAGGGGGTGCTGTTTCAACTTGGACATTTATCGTTCCCAAATTAAACTGCCTCGTACTCAATTCTTGCTCGTACAATATGCATATTATTATTACTATTGGATAGAAAACAATCTCTAGTTTCTAAAACCGTTTGAATTATGTCTGTGGGTGAACCAGAACTCTTTCTGCAGCGAAATCCATGACAGGAACTGCGAAGGTCTGAAAACTAGGCTCTGTTCTCAGATCAGTTTAAAGCTCTGTATGTGTCCTATGGGTCGACATGAACTGCACCCGCCTTCCCCTGGATGTCAGTAACCAATGAGAAGTGGAATGGAGTGTCTACGTAGTTCTCAGAGCTTATAAAAGGCCAAGGAACGAAGTGCGCTCTCTTTTCGTCGTTCGTCATTGCGCAAAGCAAGACCTCAAGATGGCATTTTGAAACGCTCAGTTATCGGCCTTAGCTATATCCGTCTGTAATTTAATTCGATATAGGTGTTAGAAACATCATAACGAAGTTATTTTAAACCGAGTTATATCAGTTTATGCGAGTATATTGCTATTTTCGAAATTTCCTTAGTATTGCGTTTTGGGGATTTGGGAATGTTGTGGCCACATAGCTATTGTTAGCTGCTAATTCCGAAGTTGAAGACGACGTTTTACAACCAAGCAACGATTCTTTTGGACAAAGGACACCTTGCCCAAGATTCTGATGGAAGCTCGTCCAAAAGTAAGAACTATTTATGATGTTATTCCGTATTTATGTGGAAAAATGTAAACGCATTTGTCCGCCGTTATTGCGGCACTAGTCTGGCTGTAACGCACACTGTATGTCTAGTAACGTTAATTTTAAAAATCTAACTCAGCGGTTGCATTAATAACTAATGCATCTTTCATTTGCTGTCCAACCTGTATTTTTTTGTCAATCTAATCGATAAGTAATCGTAAACTTAGGTGCCTTTCCAAGATGGCGCCGGCCAGAATGCATGACCTGTTGCCACTCATCACATTGTATAACCACGATTTGTGCTGCTAAATATGCACATTTTCGAACAAAACCTATATGCATTGTGTAATATGATGTTACAGGACTGTCATCTGACGAAGTATATCAAGGTTAGTCAAAAATTATATATCTTTTGCTGTATTGTTACGATCGCTAACCTGTGCTGCTGGTAAATTGCTTGTGTTTCTGGCTATTGTGCTAAGCTAATATAATGCTATATTGTGTTTTCGCTGTAAAACACTTAAAAAATCTGACATATTGGCTGGATTCACAAGATGTTGGGCTTTCATTTGCTGTATGCTGTGTATTTTTCAGAAATGTTTTAAGATGAGTAATTAGGTATTTGACGTTGGTCTCTGTAATTATTCTGGCAGCTTCGGCACTATTTCAGATTGCAGCTGCAATGTAGAACTGTGATTTATACCAGAAATATGCACATTTTTCTAAAAAAACATATGCTATACAATAAATATGTTATCAGACTGTCATCTTATGAAGTTGTTTCTTGGTTAGTGGCTATATATATCTTTATTTGTTCGAATTAGTGATGGCTACTGATGGAGTAAAAAACTGGTGGAGTAAAAAAAGTGGTGTCTTTTGCTAACCTGGTTAGCTAATAGATTTACATATTGTGTCTTCCCTGTAAAACATTTTAAAAATCAGAAATGATGGCTGGATTCACAAGATGTGTATCTTTCATCTGGTGTCTTGGACTTGTGATTTAATGATATTTAGATGCTATTATTTACTTGTGACGCTATGCTAGGCTATGCTAGTCAGCTTTTTTACTGTGGGGTGTGCTCCCGGATCCGGGTTTGGGAGGAATTAGAGGTTAATCTCATCAGATTTGTTTCAGAACTGATCTGATTGGTCAAAACACTGTCAAGACGTGGCCCTCTTTGGGGGTAGCGAGTACCATTACCCTCTCTTTACCACCCCCCCCTCTCTCTCTCTCTCTCTCTCTCCCACTCAGGTTCTGTTCTCTCAGGTCGTAAGTTCCATGAGGAGACATGGCCATGCAGTATATAGAGAGAGAGAGAGTTTCACAGGAGATCAAATGAACCTTTTACACATCACAGAACTTTTGAACTGAACAATGTCCATGTTTTTGAGAATGTGTACACGGTCGGGGGAGAATCCAGCTACGAACTGGTCCATTTTGGACAAATTTGTGAAACTCATGAGAGACAATACAGCCACATTACCATAACTCTGTTTATACAAGAGTCTCTGTTGTGAGGCTTGCATCTAATTGTTGTATAAAATGAATGAGAAAGATGAAACTATTTGTGAAATTATGTAATGTGATTTTAAACATTTTAATGAAGGAAATTCCAATTCCCTTTGGAGTGTAACTAAGTTATAGGCTCGCCCCATGAGCACGGGTATTGATCTGGCGGCATGGGACAGACCTTTCCTACTTTTCTGGATATTAGCCCCACCTTGGGAATTTCCCTTCAGACCAAGCTTACCTCGATTACCGAGAGGGCTAAGGTTTGAGTAGAGACCATACAACATAAGTATAAGCTAAGGTTGTAATGGTTGTTGAAACTCTGAGACTATCGATACAGACAGAATAAGAACAAATCTTCGATACTAATTCCTAGTCTGCAGCTAGCAATTGTGTACCATTGAATGCAAAGGCCGACAACCACCGAAACACCTATTCTATAAGAACATTTCTGAATGGGACTCTGAAATATCCATTCTAACCACGAAAGACGGGCGGATGAACTTCCAGCAGAAAGAGGGATGATTCCAACAGAGATCACGACAACACACTGAGTGTAAATATATATATTGATTGCAATTATTCCCGAATGAGTGAGCATTCATGTGCAAATGATTAGCATTTCAATTGTTATAATTGTCAACTGTGTAGTGTCTTTCGTCTTTCGTGCCCTTCTCAGTCCCTTTGTCTACCAAGCCGCCATACCAGTTTAGCCCACTAGGGCACATCTCCTATCGTTTCCCTGTAACCATATCTACTTTGTTTGTTTGTTGATGCATTTCTGTGATTATTTAGTTAGTTAATAAATATATGATTGAGACAATTGATGTATGGATGATTCGTAGTGAAGACTGGGTTCGTGCAGATAACCAACAATTTACTGAGTTTGGAATGAGACTAACGTGAGGTAAAGAAAAAAACAATTAATAAGAAGACTAATTGATCAGATATTAAAATATCTGAAATTTATATTAGGAAAATTATAACTTTGTAATCTAAATATTTTCCTTGTTGCCCCGACTTCCTAGTTAATTACATTTACATGATTAGTTTAAAACTTCTTATGGCTGCATCCCGCTACCGGGATCGATATGACAGCAGCCAGTGAATGTGCAGGGCGCCATTTTCAAAACATCAAAATTCTCATAATTAAAATTACTCAAACATACATGTATGTCATACCATTTTAAAGCTATTCCTTTTGTTAATCCCACCACAGTGTCCGATTTCAAATATGCTTTACAGCAAAAGCACCACAAACGATTATGTTAGGTCACCACATATAGCCACAGAAAAACACAGCCATTTTTTTTCCAGTGAAAGAGAGGAGTTTCAAAAAGCAAACATAGAGATAAAATTAATCACTAACCTTTGATGATCTTCATCAGATGACACTAATAGGACTTCATGTTACACAATACATGTATGTTTTGTTTGATAAAGTTCATATTTATCAAAATATGAGTTTACATTGGCACGTTACATTCACTAGTTCCAAAAACATCCAGTGATTTTGCATAGCCACATCATTCAACAGAAATACTCATCATAAATGTAGATGATAATACAAGTTATACACATGGAATTATAGATATACCTCTCCTTAAAACTTCTTGTCAATAGGGGGGCGCTGTTTTCACATTGGAAAAAATATTTTCCCCAGAATGTCCGGAGATATTTTGGACACTCACCTAATCAGGATTTGTAGCTATAAATATGCAAATTTTCGAACAAAACATAATTGTATTGTATAACATGATGTTGTAAGACTGTCATCTGATGAATTTGTTCAAGGTTAGTGATTCATTTTATCTCTATTTTGTCAGTTTTGTGCAAGCTATTTTTGCGGGGAGTAAATTGCGTTGTGTGTTTGGCTACTGTAGTGAGCTAATAGAAATATATATTGTGTTTTCGCTGTAAAACACTTAAAAAATCAGAAATATTGGCTGGATTCACAAGATGTTTATCTTTCATTTGCTGTACACCATGTATTTTTCATAAATGTTTTATGATGAAGGAATACCTAGGATAGGATAAAGTAATCCTTCTAACCCCCACCCCCCTTAAAAGATTTAGATGCACTATTGTAAAGTGGTTGTTCCACTGGACATCATAAGGTGAATGCACCAACTTGTAAGTCGCTCTGGATAAGAGCGTCTGCTAAATGACTTAAATGTAAATGTAATGATGAGTATGTATGTATTTCACGTTGCTCTCTGTAATTATTCTGGCTGCTTTGGTGCTATTTTTTATGGTGGCTGCAATGTAAAACTATGATTTATACCTCAAATATGCACATTTTCAAACAAAACATTAATGTATTGTATAACATGTTATAAGACTGTCATCTGATGAAGTTGTTTCTTGGTTAGTGACTAATTTTATCTCTATTTTGTCCGTTTTGTGTAAGCTACCTATGCGGTGGAAACATGGTGAAAATATGCGGTTGTGTGTTTGGCTATTGTGGTTAGCTAATAGAAATACATATTGTGTTTTCGCTATAAAACATTTTAAAAATCGGAAATGATGGCTGGATTCACAAGATGTTTAGCAAAAGACTCATCTTTTTTCTCTCCACCATTTTCTTACTGCATAGGTAGCGTTCACAAATTCGACCAAATAAAGATATAAATAGTCACTAACCAAGAAAAAACTTCATCAGATGACAGTCTGATAACATATTTATTGTATAGCATATGTTTTGTTCAAAAAATGTGCATATTTCAGGTATAAATCACAGTTCTACATTACAGCTGCAATCTGAAATAGCGTCGATGCAGCCAGAATAATTACAGAGACCAACGTCAAATACCTAAATACTCATCATAAAACATTCCTGAAAAATACACAGCGTACAGCAAATGAAAGACCAACATCTTGTGAATCCAGCCAATATTTCAGATTTTTTAAGTGTTTTACAGCGAAAACACAAAATAGCATTATATTAGCTTACCACAATAGCCAGAAACACAAGCAATTTACCAGCAGCAAAGGTTAGCGATCGTAACAATCCAGCAAAAGATATATAATTTTTGACTAACCTTGATAAACTTCATCAGATGACAGTCCTGTAACATCATATTACACAATGCATATAGGTTTTGTTCGAAAATGTGCATATTTAGCGGCACAAATCGTGGTTATACAATGTGATTAGTAGCAACATTTCAAGCAATCTGGGCGGCGCCATCTTGGAGAGGCACCTAATCTAATCAATAAATAATCATAAACTTGACTAAAAAATACAGGTTGGACAGCAAATGAAAGGTACATTAGTTATTAATGCAACCGCTGTGTTAGATTTTTAAAATTAGCGTTACTACACATACAGTGTGCGTTACAGCCAGACCAGTGCCGAAATTAATGGCGGACAAATCATTTTACATTTTTCCACAGAAATACGAATTAACATCATAAATAGCTCTTACTTTTTGATGAGCTTCCATCAGAATCTTGGGCAAGTTGTCCTTTGTCCATAATAATCGTTGCTCGGCTGTAGAACGTCGTCTTCAACCGTTCCATGGGCCTTTATATGGTCTCAGATCTGCCTAGAAACTCCATTCCAATTCTCATTGGTTACATCCAGGGGAAGGCGCGTGCAGTTCATGTCGACCCATAGGATACATACAGAGTATTAAACTGATCCTAGAACAGAGTCTACATTTTCAGATTTTGCAGTACCTGTCAGGAATTTCGCTGCCAAACTAGTTCTGTTTCCCTCAGAGAAATAATTCAAACGGTTTTAGAAACTAGAGAGTGTTTTCTATCCAATAGTAATAATAATATGCATATTGTACGAGCAAGAATTGAGTACGAGGCAGTTTAATTTGGGGACGATATTTTACAAAGTGGAAACAGCACCCCCTAGATTGACAAAAGGTTAACTTCTTGTCAATAGGGGGGCGCTGTTTTCACTTTGGGAAAAATCGTGCCCAATTTAAACGGCCTCGTACTCTGTTCTAGATAATACAATATGCATATTATTGTTACTATTGGATAGAAAACACTCTCAAGTTTCTAAAACTGTTATTATATCTGTGAGTAAAACAGAACTCATTTGGCAGCAAACTTCCATACAGGAAGTGAAAAATCTGAAAACGAGGCTCTGTTTCAGGGACTGCCTATTCAACTGGCTTTTATTTATCGATATGTATGGACTTCATACACCTTCCACTAGATGTCAACAGGCAGTGGAAGGTGGAATGGGGTGTCTAGCTTGACCAAACAAAATAAATGTTGATGAAAATACAGCTATTATACATGAAACTTTAGATACACTTCTCCTTAATGCAACCGCTGTGTCCGATTTCAAAAAAATTTTACGGAAAAAGCATAATCTGAAAACGGCGCTCAGAGCCCAAACCAGCCAGAGAAATTCCGCCATGTTGGGTAGTCAACATTATTCAGAAATAGCATTAGAAATATTCACTTACCTTTGATGATCTTCATCAGAATGCACTCCCAGGAATCGCAGTTCCACAATAAATGTTTGTTTTGTTCGATAATGTCCATCATTTATGTCCATTTATGTCCAATAGCTTCTTTTGTCAGGGCGTTTGGTAAACAATCCAAAAGCGCGATCTGGTCCATTCGGACGAAACGTTCAAAAAGTTATATTACATGTCGAAGAAACTTGTCAAACTAAGTATAGAATCAATATTTAGGATGTTTTTATCATAAAAGTTCAATAATGTTCCAACCGGAGAATTCCATTGTCTGTAGAAATGCACTGGAACGAGAGCAACCTCTCAAGTGAAAGCACATGACTGAGAACGAGGCTGTAGGCAGACCCCTTAGTAAAACAGCTCTCATCCGCCCCCCCCTTCACATGAGCAGCCTGAAACGACATTCTAAAGACGGTTGACATCTAGTGGAAGCCTTAGGAAGTGAAAAATAACCCATATCCGACTCTGTATTCGATAGGGGTGAGTTCAAAAACTACAAACCTCAGATTTCCCACTTCCTGTTTGGATTTTTTCTCAGGTTTTTGCCTGCCATATGAGTTCTGTTATACTCACAGACATCATTCAAATAGTTTTAGACACTTCAGAGTGTTTTCTATCCAATACTAATACTAATATGCATATATTCGCATCTGGGACTGAGTAGGAGGCAGTTCACTCTGGGCATGCTATTCATCCAAAAGTGAAAATGCTGCCCCCTATCCCAAACAAGATAACAGAAACACAAACCATACAAACACTACCCAATTCATGTGTATGCCACGCTTACTGTAAATTGGGCAATCTTAGCCATCAGCTTGTAAATATTTTGGCCAACTTAGGTTCACCTTGTTCAGAGCTAGGGGTTGGAAGCACATGTTGGTGGAATCAGATTATGTACCACCTACAAAAAAATGTGCAAGTATGCACAATTTAACCACCCCACAAATTGTATTGATCTACATTAGACTGGCTAGCTAAGCATACTTAACATGGACATTTCAGTATTGTCAACTTGCTGTTAGCTAACTAACGTCACTAAATTGGTAGCAAGATTACTAGCCACCTGAGATTGGCTGAGAATCAACTAACCAACCATAGACGATTTATACACATTCATCACAAACATAGTGAGTTAGTTATATTGACAATTATATTTTTAGTAACAGAGTGTTTTCCAGATGTGGGTGGAATAGATGGCAACCACATTGAGATAACAAATAAGAGTAATGTTAGCTAGCTTATGTTAGCTAATGTCAGTCATAAATAGAACGAACAAACAAACATGTTTACTCTGCTGAAAGTAGCTACCAGTCTAGCAGTGACTACTATGGCGTAGGGGAAATTTATTGACAGTGTGTATACCAAAAGATAGCTGGCTATCAGAGTTCAATACAGGACTGTAACGTTAGCTAGCTAACTTACCCAGCTAGGTTGTCAAGCTAGCTAATGTTATGTTCTCTAATTAGGAATCTTCTGTTTTGTTGTAAAGGGGGAAAAAATGATGGTATCACATCACTTTCTAACTGTAGTCAAAATGGATTCCCCATCAGTTCAGCCTGAAAATCCCTTTGATCATCTTTGGTCACAGCATCAATTTTGATAGCCGCAAGCCACTAGCAGAATCAGGGTGAATCTTTGGTAGGTAGAATAGTGAAATATAACATATTTTTGCACTTGTTTGTAATAACCACAGCCAGGCACAGAACACCATACGGGCATGATGACAAACAGTGAAAAGCACATATTTTCAAACAAATCGTGCCTAGAGAAGTTCTGAGATCACTGTTTTGGTCGTTCGAAGTAAACAATGCCATTTTTCAAATTTGTGGGCACGCCCCCCTTCACCTAGTGGGCGAGATTATCATTTGCTACGAAGGCCGGATTTTGTGGTTCACTATGAGCAGGGAGTTAAAACTTCCTGATACTACCAGTGAAATTAAAATGTGCTAATTCTAGCTAGTGGTTTGGATAATTGTGATGTTTATGATAAAAATGTAATGTTGTTAATATAGTAATGACTATATGACGTGGCAGAGCCAGAGGGAAATTCACCTTTAATCAAATTATGAATAACATATTCAGATCAGCTGTAATGATTACAGACACAACTATACTCAACTGGGCTGATTTAAAGGAAAATAGCCTTTTGTGTGCAAGTGTGTGTGTGACACCAAACATAGCTGAACTTTGACCGAGGATCAGACGCTACTCACCAATTAAGTAGGTAGCCTTGAACAAGACTTGGCTTTTGCGAGCCGTAACGCACAAGCTCCACATAATTGATCTCAATTTTCTACACTATACATTTCTACACAACAGTTTGTCCAAAACGAAATAAGGCAATGAAGTAAACCTTATGCTGGCTGGTTCCGGAAGGTTTCTATTGTGTGTAGAAACGGTTAACAACCATAAGAGCTAGGCTTTACCCACTGACAGAATAATCAGAGTAAACCTTGTTGGTGCTTAATCAAATCCTGATGGTAATAAATGTTACAGTGCAAGGCAGATTGCTTCCAATTGGGTCCTAATTTGGCAACTACAAATCATGAGTGGTATAGGGTAGTTGGGTTGGCGCGGGGTAGGGGGGTGAAGCTTAGGCAGAGGTGAGGTGAGCACATAGAATTAATAATTTGAATTCTAGAATGGACATGAACCTTTTATGATGGGATAAATCTCTGCCATTTTGGTCAGGGAGTTGGTCAACCATAATTTGCCAGTTCTGTATTTGTATTTATTAATAGAATTTATCCACACTGTATCTTTGTGAGCTAGCTAGCCAGACAGTTTTTCAAAATTACCTGCCAATATGCCAACATTTCATTCAAACAATACAGTCAATCCACAGCCATACACTGACTATCAGTTGATGATAGGACTTAGAAAAGTTGCAAATGCAACAAGTACTGATATTGTATGATATAAAAGCAATCACAGCTTTCCAAGAAAACCAAAATGTAGACATGTATGATCTGTTTACACATATTTTAGAGAATATTTACAGTATAAAGACAGTTTTCGTAAAACCTGTAAAAACTGTATTTATTTTAGGTTGACAATAATTATATTACACAATTTCTGACATATTGTCAAGTGTGCTCCCTCTCCGGCCTCCAGGTAACTAGGCTGCTCGTTATGGCGCACACCTGTCACCTTCGGACACACCTGGACTCCATCACCTCCTTGATTAACTGGCGTATATATGTCACTCCTTTTGGTCCCTTCCCCAGGCATCATTGTTTCTGTTCCAGTGTCATGTCTGTGCTTTGTTTGTGTTTCTTGTTTTGTATTTAGTTGCGTTTATTTATTCAAACACTCACTCCCTGAACTTGCTTCCTGACTCTCAGCTCACTCGTTACACATATCACATGCCTTACTTTCCCTGCATAAATAAAATCTGGATTATGCCTCTACTGCCATTCATTCCAATTGGACTGGTTTGGATTTCTCCCTGACCAATGTGGCTGCCATTTTGACCACATTGTGGAACTTTGAGGGTTTATGACATAGTCCCTCTAGTAACTTAAAAGAATCTCCATCTCTTCGGTCTGTGCATTATGGTCATGGTCCCCTCAAACAAGCCTAACTGTTTAGGACCGTATTTGACTCAGTCTCGGGGTAATAACTCACACACAATATAGAACCAGCCAGAAAGAAGTGCCTCCTTTGTCTGGTAGAAACCCCTGCCTCTGTAGCTTTTTATTTTCCTTTAATGATGCTCATTTCATTTTATTTTGTGTCTACGTCTATCACCCGCAGAGTGCTCAAATTCCATGACATTTGACATTTAACTGCTGCATCTTTTCATTTCTGATAAGTGGAAATTATATGTGGTTTTTTATTATCGTTTTATATGATGGTTCCAAGATTCCAGTGTTTGGACTGACTCGTCACAGCAAGCCATGGCAAGAACGATTGTTTGATGAGGCTTTAGAACGGATTCAAATAATCAAAGTTTGATGAGTTAGTTATTTGAATCAGCTGTGTAGTGCTAGGGGGGAAAAGTACACCCAGGGGGGGCCCCAGGACCATGTTTGGGAATCCCCGCTCTAGAACCTCCGGAACACCACAGCATTCTAAGTGGGATCGCTAGACTACTGTTACACTGGTTTGGGGTAAAGATGACAAACATTCTGAATACAGTACAGTATAAAGACCAGCTTGCTTTTTTTTGGAAGCATATGTGCCTTGTTCCTAGGGTTAAGTAGGAGCTATTGCATTTGACCATATTGTTTTGATGTTTTTGTCCAACATTTTCTCTGAAACAAAAGTGCACTGTGAAACCTGACGGTATCTGTGTGAAAGAGAGACTCTCAAATAGCCAATGATCTCCACGATATTTGATTTACAGCATGAGAAAGTACTTTTCCCCTGCTCGAGGACAGAAAATGGTAGGCAAATTAAATTAGCTATAGAATAAGTCCATTAGGGGGCCTCCCGAGTGGTGCAGCGGTCTAAGGAACTGCATCGCAGTGTTGCAGCATCACTACAGCCTGGGGTTTGATCCCATGACCAGGAGTCCCGCCTGCAGGCTGTGTTTCCTCCGACACATTGGTGCAGCTGGCTTCCGGGTTAAGCGAGTGGTTGTTAAGAAGCGAGTGGCTTGGCGGGTCATGTGTCATGAGGACGCAGGACTCGACCTTCACATCTCCCGTCCCCATTGTGGAGTTGCAGTGATGAGCAGGATGGTAATTACAAAATTGGGGAGAAAAGGGTGGTAAAAATTACAACAACAAAAATGATAATAATAAGTCCATTCTAATCGTTCTCTCATTACCTTCCCTATAGTGGTCATTTATTGGACCAAAGGGCTCTGTAGGACTTAGTGAGAGGAGATATCTAAACCCATTGTTTCTCCTCCACCCCATTTCCCACCTATCTGTGTCCCAAAGGGCACTCTATTCTCTATGTAGTGCATTACTTTTGACCAGTGTCCATAGGGCTCTGTTGAAAAGTAGGACACTTTATAGGGAATAGGGTTCTAATTGGGAAGCAGACCAAGTCACTCATCCTGCTGAAGGAACCCAGAGGTTTCCCACAACTTAAACCACCACCAGGACCAGAGGAAGAATAGATAATAGCCCTTTCATCTGTTAATAGAGACCAGCCAAATTGTCCCCGCTCCCCTTTCTTAAAGACAATGTGTTTTTACAGGGTTAATGACTGATTTGATCGGCCGGTGAAAAGAGGTGCGAGCTCATTGTCAGGCCACAGTTAACAAAGAGAAAGTGGTAGGTTGAGCTCTCAAGAGGTCGTTGGGTACTAGGGTACTTATGGCCTCTCAGAGAGAAAGAGAGACAATGGATCTTTTATTCTGCTTTCCTTACATTCTCTCTTTTATTCTGCTTTCCTTACATTCTCTCTTTTATTCTGCTTTCCTTACATTCTCTCTTTTATTCTGCTTTCCTTACATTCTCTCTTTTATTCTGCTTTCCTTACATTCTCTCTTTTATTCTGCTTTCCTTACATTCTCTCTTTTATTCTGCTTTCCTTACATTCTCATTCAAATGTATCTCAGTTATTTTTCTCAGTTGTCTGTTAGAGATATTATTGCATGCATTGAGGTGTTTAACCTCAATCTGAATATACTGGAGCATTTAGAAACAAAGGCACACAACTACAGAAGGACAGCTTTATATTCTGTATTTGTAACATGTTCTCATGTAACATTTTACACAGCTATTGGGAAGCTTTATGTAGCTAAAGATGAATAGCATACATTACAACATTGTTATTTTACACATGTAAAGTGCATATGCATTGAAGGTGCATCACAATCGCTAAATGTAAACACCACTGTAGACATTGTTGTTTGCAAAGACAGGTGTCTGACACTCCAGCACTACCGTGGCTAGCAAAAGAGGGTAGGAGTGATCGCTAACTAACTGTACACAAACTTAGCTAGCTAGAAAAACATATTGGCTAACTGTGGGACGGCTAACTAGCTGTTCTTTGCTAGAAACTAAGGCTGTCTCCAAAGGAGCAAAGTGAATGTGGGTGCATTGACCTCTCTGTGGTTCTTGGTGGGGCAGCTGGTTGCTCCACTTGGTATAGGAGGAAGGAATGAGGCGAACACACAACAGACACAAATGACCCTGCCTCTGCCATCCACCTGCCGCTCCGTCCACCTGACGCCTCTAGAACACATCTCTACCTCCCTGATTCCAGAAACTTCCTGCTGAGAAATGCCATGGCAACCAAAGAACCTCCATTGATTGGCCAAATATGTTGCAAATAAGACATAGAAATTAGACATCTTCATAAACACAGTCACTAGCATATCAAGAGATGCAGAGGCCTTGTTCCTAACAACAACCTATTATCCATATAGAGCACTACTTTTGACCAGAGCCCCAGACAGAAGGGAGATCATTTGGGGACATCCTACAGTGCCCTGGGCCATTTGTAACGATCACTGAGGGGCCACAGGGTCCCTGAACACATGCAGGCAGCCAATGATGTGACAGGACCCCAGACTCTGTCCTGTCAGTTTATTCAGTCTCTACCTGCAGGCTATTGGGAGGGGTGAGGCAAAGACAGGGGCCACAGCTGGGAGACAGATATGGTGTAGTTCAGGTCAATGCCTGCAACCTGGTTCAGGTTATCAGTCAACCTACCAGAGTAGTTACAAATAGTTCAGGAATGAAATCATCAACATGTATTGATCACACCGTCACCAATGCTGCAGAAATTTGCTTGAAAACAGTATCTGAATCCATTGGCTTTAGTGATCACAATATAGTAGCCATATCTAGGAAAATCTAAGTTCCAAATGCGGGGCCTTACTGTGCCTTTTCCTATTTTGTTGCATTACAACCTGTAATGTAAACCGTTTTTATTTGGATTTCATATAATGGACATACACAAAATAGTTAAAATTGGTGAAGTGAAATTTAAAAAATTACTTCCGTCAAAAATGTCTAACAAATGTAAAATAGAAAAGTGGCATATGTAGTCCTCCCCTTTGCTATGAAGCCCCTAAATAATATCTGGTGCAACAAATTACCTTCAGATGTCACATAATTGATGAAATATGTCCAGCTGTGTACACCTGGAGTGTCACATGATCTGTCACATGATCGCAGTATATATATACCTGTTCTGAAAGTCCCCAGGCACCACCAAGTAAGCAGCACCATGAAGACCAAGGAGCTCTCCAAACAGGTCGGGGACAAAGTTGTGGAGAAGTACAGATCACGGTTGGGTTATAAAAAAATATCTGAAACTTTGAACATCCCATGGAGCACCATTAAATTCATTATAAAAAAATTGAAAGAATATGGCACCACAACAAACCTGCCAAGATAGGGCCGCACACCAAAACTCACAGACCAGGCGGGGAGGGCATTAATCAGAGAGGTAACAAGAGTACAAATATAACCCTGAAGGAGCTGCAAAGCTCCACAGCAGAGATTGGAGTGTCTCTCCATAGGGCCACTTTAAGCTGTACACCCTACAGACCTGGGATTTACGGAAGTGTGGCCATAAAAAATCCATTGCTTAAAGAAAAAAATAAGTAAACACATTTGGTGTTTGCCAAAAGGCATGTTGGAGACTCCCCAAACGTATGGAAGAAGGTACTCTGGTCAGATGAGACAAAAGTTGAGCTTTTTGGCCATCAAGGAACACGCTATGTCTGGTGCAAACCCAACACCTCTCATCACCCTGAGAACACCATCCCCACAGTGAAGCATGGTGGTGGCAGCATTATGCTGCGGGGATGTTTTTCATCGGCAGGGACTGGGAAACTGGTCAGAATTGAATGAATAATGGATGGCGCTAAATACAGGGACATTCTTGAGGGAAACCTGTTTCAGTCTTCCAGAGGACAATGACTCTAAGCATTCTGCTAAAGCAACACTTGAGTGGTTTAAGCGGAAACATTTAAATGTCTTGTAATGGCCTAGTCAAAGCCCAGACCTCAATCCAATTGAGAATATGTGGTATGACTTAAAGATTGCTGTACACTAGCGGAACCTATCCAACTTGAAGGAGCTGGAGCAGTTTTTCCTTGAAGAATGGGCAAATATCCCAGTGGCTAGATGTACCAAGCTTATAGAGACATACCCCAAGATATTTGCACCTGTAATTGCTGCAAAAGGTGGCTCTACAAAGTATTGACTTTGGCAGGGTTAATAGTTATGCACACTCAAATTTTCTGTTTTTTGTTTTATTTCTTGTTTGTTTCACAAAGTCAAATTATACAAACCCCCCAAAAATCCATGTTAATTCCAGGTTGTAAAGCAACACAATAGGGAAAATGCCAAGGGGGTGAATTCCTTCGCTAGCCACTGTATGTGTTATGGCTTTACACCCTCTGCTATATTGTGGATAAAGAGTTAGCTGTCTAACAGAACGCAGAGTGTGTTCTTTAATGGAAGCCTATCCAACATAATCCAGAGAGGATCAGGAATTCCCCAGGGCAGCTTTTAGGCACCTTACTTTTTTCAATCTTTACTGATGACATGCCACTGGCTTTGTGTTAAGCCAGTCAGTCTATGTATGCGGATGACTCAACACTATACACTCCAGCTACTACAGCGAGTTAAATCAGTGTATCACTTAACAAAGAGCTGCAGTTAGTTTCAGAATAGGTGGCAAGGAATAAGTTAGTCATAAACACTAAAAGCATTGCATTTGGGACAAAGAATTCACTAAACCCTAAACCTCAACTAAATCGTGCAAAAAATATTATGGAAATTGAGCAAGTTGAGGTGACTAAACTTCTTGGAGTAACCCTGGATTGTAAAACGGTTATAGTCAAGACATGTTGATACAACAGTATCTAAGATGGGGAGAAGTCTGCCCATAATAAAGACACTATCAAGAAGGCAGGTCCTACAGGGTCTAGTTTTGTCGCAAAAAGAGACCTCGGTAAATTACAATTGGCTCAATTGGAGCTTGTTTCCTGGTGTTCAAAGTCTTTTATGTCCAACAATGAAAATAAAATAAAAAATATCTAAATATACAGTTTTTGCTCAGAAAACTTGGGGGGGCCCCAAAAAACATCACCACCATCATTAACATCATTATCAACATCATCACCATCACCATCATCACATCATTATCACCATCATCATCACTCTCACCACCATCATCCCCATCACCATCAACACCATCATCATCATCACCATCACCACATCATCATCACCACCATCATCATCACCATCACATCATCATCACCATCAGAATCACCATTATCATCATCCCCATCACCGTCATGACCATCGTCTTTGTATGGTAGCTAATATCGTGACAACACATTTAAGGTCCTTAGTCACACGTTAAGGCAACCTTACAGTTTAACCACTGTAACCAGGCAACCTGAAATCAAACAACAGTCAATCAATACATACCACTGGACATCCACAGGATCAATTCTTATCATGAGTTTTACTGAGAACAGACATAATTAAAAGGTTGTTTGTGTTAACGAGATGTACATCTAGTGTTCCCAGTACATTTAAAGCCGGCTCAATAGATCTACTCTAGGTGAATCTGATTGCCAGTGGTTATTGATCCAGAGGGTTCGGAGCAGAGTAAAGAACATCAGAGCAATCAGAGGCTCCCAATCCTGTCAATATTGATTTAATCTGATGAAGTCTAACATGATAAAGTATAGCCTTGTCCGAGCAAGAAGGCCCCATATGGCAGAAGCCTATATCATGTTTCAATAGCATGAGGCAGCTTTATGTACATACAAGGACACCGCCTAGACAGGACACTAGTGTTAAAGGAATGTAATTCCTATATGTTAGCAACCAATTCAATTAAAACACTCTGCCCATTCAGAAGAATTTGTAAGATACTTATTTGCATAAAATGGACAGAAACCAGTCTCAAAATCAATCAATCAATAGCGTTTATTCTCGAGAGTACTGATCATAATACAATTTACATCAAGTTATATAATAATAATGACGTCATAGGTTTTAAAATGTCCTTCCTCCTCTCGGATACAATGGCAATACAGTTCACAGCCTCCTCACATTGTCTGCCACCCTTACAACCAGCCCAAGGTCTTTCCCCTCCCTGGGTAGAGACAGAATTTCCTGTAAGGAACACATCATTCCTTGTTCCAATTCTTGATTACAATTTCACACATTATATTCAGCATTATGATTATAATAATATTCATACATCCATACAGTAACATAGTAGTATTCTGTTTAGTTATAATTCTAAGTCAAATGTATACATATTGTATTCATAAAAATCCCATAACAACTAGTCTGTCACAATGGCCTCAATGTTACAAGCACTGTGTGTATGTTGCCCTGTAGTTTGAACTTTGTTAGGCCCTCTGTTGTGCATTAGGCCCTCTATTGTGCATTACGATTCAGTCATAGAATTATCTAGTCATACAGTTATCCAGTTATAAAGTTATCCAGTCATAGTACTCTATCTTCGTGTTAAGGTTGCAAATGCACGTTAGTTTGTAATTGAATCATGTAAAAACTGACACACTGGCGTTTACAGCTCTAGCGCCAGGTTTGGCAATTTACCTATCTTATTACAGCTCGCTTGCACTCAGATGGGCTAGGTGGAAATATCTTTGGTGTGTCCTTATTAAAAACATAAACCAAAGTGCCAATTTCAGGCAGCGCTGATAGGAAAATTTAAGACCAATCAAAAGCTGGTTTTAGTGGTAAAGCAGTTGGTTATGGTATGAATTTAGGCAGCAGAAATGTAGCCTATCCATCTAATGTGGAACAAGAGTAATGTTAGGTGTGTATAAGGGAGGCGAAGTCAGGTGCAGGAGAGCAGAGTGAAATAAATAGGCGCACTTTAATTCCGTTCCACAAATGACATTACACGGAAACAATAATAAAGTATAGCGTCAGACAAATCACCATCTAACAATTACACACAAAGACAAGTAGGGGAAGAGAGGACTATATACATTCATAATGTTATCCAGTTATACAGTTGTCCAGTCATACAGTTATCCAGTCATACAGTTATACAGTTATACAGTTGTCCAGTCATACAGTTATCCATTCATACAGTTATACAGTCATAATGTTATCCATTTATACAGTTGTCCAGTCATACAGTTATCCAGTCATACAGTTATACAGTTATACAGTTGTCCAGTCATAGAGTTATCCATTCATACAGTTGTCCAGTCATACAGTTATCCAGTCATACAGTTATACAGTTATACAGTTGTCCAGTCATAGAGTTATCCAGTCATACAGTTATACAGTCATTCAGTTATCCATTCATACTGTTATCCATTCAAACTGTTATCCATTCATACAGTTATCCAGTCACAATGTTATCCATTCATACTGTTATCCAGTCAAAATGTTATCCAGTCATACAGTTATCCAGTCAACCTGTTATCCATTCATACAGTTATCCAATAATACAGTTATCCATTCATAATGTTATCCATTCATAATGTTATCCAGTTATACAGTTGTCCAGTCATACAGTTATCCAGTCATAATGTTATCCATTCATACAGTTATCCATTCATACAGTTATCCAATAATACAGTTATCCATTCATAATGTTATCCATTCATAATGTTATCCAGTTATACAGTTGTCCAGTTATAAAGTTATCCAGTCATAATGTTATCCATTCATACAGTTGTCCAATCATACAGTTATCCATTCATACAGTTATCCAGTCATACAGTTATCCATTCATACAGTTGTCCAATCATACAGTTATCCATTCATACAGTTATCCAGTCATACAGTTATCCAGTCATACAGTTATCAAATCATACAGTTATCCAGTCATACAGTTATCCAGTCATACAGTTATCAAATCATACAGTTATCCAGTCATACAGTTATCCAGTCATACTGTTATCCAGTCATACAGTTATCCAGTCATACAGTTATCCAATCATACAGTTATCCAGTCATACTGTTATCCAGTCATACAGTTATCCAATCATACTGTTATCCAGTCATACAGTTATCCAGTCATACAGTTATCCAATCATACTGTTATCCAGTCATACAGTTATCCAGTCATACAGTTATCCAATCATACAGTTATCCAGTCATACAGTTATCCAGTCATACAGTTATCCAATCATACTGTTATCCAATCATACAGTTATCCAGTCATACAGTTATCCAGTCATACAGTTATCAAATCATACAGTTATCCAGTCATACAGTTATCCAGTCATACAGTTATCTAGTCATACAGTTATCCAGTCATACAGTTATCAAATCATACAGTTATCCAGTCATACAGTTATCCAGTCATACAGTTATCCAGTCATACAGTTATCAAATCATACAGTTATCCAGTCATACAGTTATCAAATCATACAGTTATTCAGTCATACAGTTATCAAATCATACAGTTATCCAGTCATACAGTTATCAAATCATACAGTTATCCAGTCATACTGTTATCAAATCATACAGTTATCCAGTCATACAGTTATCAAATCATACAGTTATCCAGTCATACTGTTATCCAGTCATACAGTTATCCAGTCATACAGTTATCCAGTCATACAGTTATCAAATCATACAGTTATCCAGTCATACAGTTATCAAATCATACAGTTATCCAGTCATACAGTTATCCAGTCATACAGTTATCCAGTCATACAGTTATCAAATCATACAGTTATCCAGTCATACAGTTATCAAATCATACAGTTATCCAGTCATACAGTTATCAAATCATACAGTTATCCAGTCATACAGTTATCCAGTCATACAGTTATCCAATCATACAGTTATCCAGTCATACAGTTATCCAATCATACAGTTATCCAGTCATACAGTTATCAAATCATACAGTTATCCAGTCATACAGTTATCCATTCATACTGTTATCCAATCATACAGTTATCCAGTCATACAGTTATCAAATCATACAGTTATCCAGTCATACTGTTATCCAGTCATACAGTTATCCAGTCATACAGTTATCCAATCATACAGTTATCCAGTCATACAGTTATCAAATCATACAGTTATCCAGTCATACAGTTATCCAGTCATACTGTTATCCAGTCATACAGTTATCCAGTCATACAGTTATCCAATCATACAGTTATCCAGTCATACAGTTATCAAATCATACAGTTATCCATTCATACAGTTATCCATTCATACTGTTATCCAATCATACAGTTATCCAGTCATACAGTTATCAAATCATACAGTTATCCAGTCATACTGTTATCCAGTCATACAGTTATCCAGTCATACAGTTATCCAGTCATACAGTTATCAAATCATACAGTTATCCAGTCATACAGTTATCAAATCATACAGTTATCCAGTCAAACAGTTATCAAATCATACTGTTATCCAATCATACAGTTATCCAGTCATACAGTTATCAAATCATACAGTTATCCAGTCATACAGTTATCAAATCATACAGTTATCCAGTCATACAGTTATCCAGTCATACTGTTATCCAGTCATACAGTTATCCAGTCATACAGTTATCCAATCATACAGTTATCCAGTCATACTGTTATCCAGTCATACAGTTATCCAATCATACTGTTATCCAGTCATACAGTTATCCAGTCATACAGTTATCCAATCATACTGTTATCCAGTCATACAGTTATCCAGTCATACAGTTATCCAATCATACAGTTATCCAGTCATACAGTTATCCAGTCATACAGTTATCCAATCATACTGTTATCCAATCATACAGTTATCCAGTCATACAGTTATCCAGTCATACAGTTATCAAATCATACAGTTATCCAGTCATACAGTTATCCAGTCATACAGTTATCTAGTCATACAGTTATCCAGTCATACAGTTATCAAATCATACAGTTATCTAGTCATACAGTTATCAAATCATACAGTTATCCAGTCATACAGTTATCAAATCATACAGTTATCCAGTCATACAGTTATCAAATCATACAGTTATCCAGTCATACAGTTATCCAGTCATACAGTTATCCAGTCATACAGTTATCCAGTCATACAGTTATCAAATCATACAGTTATCCAGTCATACAGTTATCAAATCATACAGTTATTCAGTCATACAGTTATCAAATCATACAGTTATCCAGTCATACAGTTATCAAATCATACAGTTATCCAGTCATACTGTTATCAAATCATACAGTTATCCAGTCATACAGTTATCAAATCATACAGTTATCCAGTCATACTGTTATCCAGTCATACAGTTATCCAGTCATACAGTTATCCAGTCATACAGTTATCCAATCATACAGTTATCCAGTCATACAGTTATCAAATCATACAGTTATCCAGTCATACAGTTATCCAGTCATACAGTTATCCAGTCATACAGTTATCAAATCATACAGTTATCCAGTCATACAGTTATCAAATCATACAGTTATCCAGTCATACAGTTATCAAATCATACAGTTATCCAGTCATACAGTTATCCAGTCATACAGTTATCCAATCATACAGTTATCCAGTCATACAGTTATCCAATCATACAGTTATCCAGTCATACAGTTATCAAATCATACAGTTATCCAGTCATACAGTTATCCATTCATACTGTTATCCAATCATACAGTTATCCATTCATACAGTTATCCAATAATACAGTTATCCATTCATAATGTTATCCATTCATAATGTTATCCAGTTATACGGTTGTCCAGTCATACAGTTATCCAGTCATAATGTTATCCATTCATACAGTTATCCATTCATACAGTTATCCAATAATACAGTTATCCATTCATAATGTTATCCATCCATAATGTTATCCAGTTATAC
The DNA here is from genome assembly GCF_045679555.1 of Salvelinus alpinus. Lineage (NCBI taxonomy): Eukaryota > Metazoa > Chordata > Actinopteri > Salmoniformes > Salmonidae > Salvelinus > Salvelinus alpinus. Next base: position 88,243,791 of record NC_092088.1, on the reverse strand, counting down.
AGTTGTCCAGTCATACAGTTATCCAATCATAATGTTATCCATTCATACAGTTGTCCAATCATACAGTTATCCATTCATACAGTTATCCAGTCATACAGTTATCCATTCATACAGTTGTCCAATCATACAGTTATCCATTCATACAGTTATCCAGTCATACAGTTATCCAGTCATACAGTTATCAAATCATACAGTTATCCAGTCATACAGTTATCCAGTCATACAGTTATCAAATCATACAGTTATCCAGTCATACAGTTATCCAGTCATACTGTTATCCAGTCATACAGTTATCCAGTCATACAGTTATCCAATCATACAGTTATCCAGTCATACTGTTATCCAGTCATACAGTTATCCAATCATACTGTTATCCAGTCATACAGTTATCCAGTCATACAGTTATCCAATCATACTGTTATCCAGTCATCCAGTTATCCAGTCATACAGTTATCCAATCATACAGTTATCCAGTCATACAGTTATCCAGTCATACAGTTATCCAATCATACTGTTATCCAATCATACAGTTATCCAGTCATACAGTTATCCAGTCATACAGTTATCAAATCATACAGTTATCCAGTCATACAGTTATCCAGTCATACAGTTATCTAGTCATACAGTTATCCAGTCATACAGTTATCAAATCATACAGTTATCTAGTCATACAGTTATCAAATCATACAGTTATCCAGTCATACAGTTATCAAATCATACAGTTATCCAGTCATACAGTTATCAAATCATACAGTTATCCAGTCATACAGTTATCCAGTCATACAGTTATCCAGTCATACAGTTATCAAATCATACAGTTATCCAGTCATACAGTTATCAAATCATACAGTTATTCAGTCATACAGTTATCAAATCATACAGTTATCCAGTCATACAGTTATCAAATCATACAGTTATCCAGTCATACTGTTATCAAATCATACAGTTATCCAGTCATACAGTTATCAAATCATACAGTTATCCAGTCATACTGTTATCCAGTCATACAGTTATCCAGTCATACAGTTATCCAGTCATACAGTTATCAAATCATACAGTTATCCAGTCATACAGTTATCAAATCATACAGTTATCCAGTCATACAGTTATCCAGTCATACAGTTATCCAGTCATACAGTTATCAAATCATACAGTTATCCAGTCATACAGTTATCAAATCATACAGTTATCCAGTCATACAGTTATCAAATCATACAGTTATCCAGTCATACAGTTATCCAGTCATACAGTTATCCAGTCATACAGTTATCCAATCATACTGTTATCCAGTCATACAGTTATCCAGTCATACAGTTATCCAATCATACTGTTATCCAGTCATACTGTTATCCAGTCATACAGTTATCCAATCATACTGTTATCCAGTCATACAGTTATCCAGTCATACAGTTATCCAATCATACTGTTATCCAGTCATCCAGTTATCCAGTCATACAGTTATCCAATCATACAGTTATCCAGTCATACAGTTATCCAGTCATACAGTTATCCAATCATACTGTTATCCAATCATACAGTTATCCAGTCATACAGTTATCCAGTCATACAGTTATCAAATCATACAGTTATCCAGTCATACAGTTATCCAGTCATACAGTTATCTAGTCATACAGTTATCCAGTCATACAGTTATCAAATCATACAGTTATCTAGTCATACAGTTATCAAATCATACAGTTATCCAGTCATACAGTTATCAAATCATACAGTTATCCAGTCATACAGTTATCAAATCATACAGTTATCCAGTCATACAGTTATCCAGTCATACAGTTATCCAGTCATACAGTTATCAAATCATACAGTTATCCAGTCATACAGTTATCAAATCATACAGTTATTCAGTCATACAGTTATCAAATCATACAGTTATCCAGTCATACAGTTATCAAATCATACAGTTATCCAGTCATACTGTTATCAAATCATACAGTTATCCAGTCATACAGTTATCAAATCATACAGTTATCCAGTCATACTGTTATCCAGTCATACAGTTATCCAGTCATACAGTTATCCAGTCATACAGTTATCAAATCATACAGTTATCCAGTCATACAGTTATCAAATCATACAGTTATCCAGTCATACAGTTATCCAGTCATACAGTTATCCAGTCATACAGTTATCAAATCATACAGTTATCCAGTCATACAGTTATCAAATCATACAGTTATCCAGTCATACAGTTATCAAATCATACAGTTATCCAGTCATACAGTTATCCAGTCATACAGTTATCCAATCATACAGTTATCCAGTCATACAGTTATCCAATCATACAGTTATCCAGTCATACAGTTATCAAATCATACAGTTATCTAGTCATACAGTTATCCAGTCATACAGTTATCAAATCATACAGTTATCCAGTCATACAGTTATACATTCATACTGTTATCCAATCATACAGTTATCCAGTCATACAGTTATCAAATCATACAGTTATCCAGTCATACTGTTATCCAGTCATACAGTTATCCAGTCATACAGTTATCCAATCATACAGTTATCCAGTCATACAGTTATCAAATCATACAGTTATCCAGTCATACAGTTATCCAGTCATACTGTTATCCAGTCATACAGTTATCCAGTCATACAGTTATCCAATCATACAGTTATCCAGTCATACAGTTATCAAATCATACAGTTATCCATTCATACAGTTATCCATTCATACTGTTATCCAATCATACAGTTATCCAGTCATACAGTTATCAAATCATACAGTTATCCAGTCATACTGTTATCCAGTCATACAGTTATCCAGTCATACAGTTATCCAGTCATACAGTTATCAAATCATACAGTTATCCAGTCATACAGTTATCAAATCATACAGTTATCCAGTCAAACAGTTATCAAATCATACTGTTATCCAATCATACAGTTATCCAGTCATACAGTTATCAAATCATACAGTTATCCAGTCATACAGTTATCAAATCATACAGTTATCCAGTCATACAGTTATCCAGTCATACTGTTATCCAGTCATACAGTTATCCAGTCATACAGTTATCCAATCATACAGTTATCCAGTCATACTGTTATCCAGTCATACAGTTATCCAATCATACTGTTATCCAGTCATACAGTTATCCAGTCATACAGTTATCCAATCATACTGTTATCCAGTCATACAGTTATCCAGTCATACAGTTATCCAATCATACAGTTATCCAGTCATACAGTTATCCAGTCATACAGTTATCCAATCATACTGTTATCCAATCATACAGTTATCCAGTCATACAGTTATCCAGTCATACAGTTATCAAATCATACAGTTATCCAGTCATACAGTTATCCAGTCATACAGTTATCTAGTCATACAGTTATCCAGTCATACAGTTATCAAATCATACAGTTATCTAGTCATACAGTTATCAAATCATACAGTTATACAGTGATACAGTTATCAAATCATACAGTTATCCAGTCATACAGTTATCAAATCATACAGTTATCCAGTCATACAGTTATCCAGTCATACAGTTATCCAGTCATACAGTTATCCAGTCATACAGTTATCAAATCATACAGTTATCCAGTCATACAGTTATCAAATCATACAGTTATTCAGTCATACAGTTATCAAATCATACAGTTATCCAGTCATACAGTTATCAAATCATACAGTTATCCAGTCATACTGTTATCAAATCATACAGTTATCCAGTCATACAGTTATCAAATCATACAGTTATCCAGTCATACTGTTATCCAGTCATACAGTTATCCAGTCATACAGTTATCCAGTCATACAGTTATCAAATCATACAGTTATCCAGTCATACAGTTATCAAATCATACAGTTATCCAGTCATACAGTTATCCAGTCATACAGTTATCCAGTCATACAGTTATCAAATCATACAGTTATCCAGTCATACAGTTATCAAATCATACAGTTATCCAGTCATACAGTTATCAAATCATACAGTTATCCAGTCATACAGTTATCCAGTCATACAGTTATCCAATCATACAGTTATCCAGTCATACAGTTATCCAATCATACAGTTATCCAGTCATACAGTTATCAAATCATACAGTTATCCAGTCATACAGTTATCCATTCATACTGTTATCCAATCATACAGTTATCCAGTCATACAGTTATCAAATCATACAGTTATCCAGTCATACTGTTATCCAGTCATACAGTTATCCAGTCATACAGTTATCCAATCATACAGTTATCCAGTCATACAGTTATCAAATCATACAGTTATCCAGTCATACAGTTATCCAGTCATACTGTTATCCAGTCATACAGTTATCCAGTCATACAGTTATCCAATCATACAGTTATCCAGTCATACAGTTATCAAATCATACAGTTATCCATTCATACAGTTATCCATTCATACTGTTATCCAATCATACAGTTATCCAGTCATACAGTTATCAAATCATACAGTTATCCAGTCATACTGTTATCCAGTCATACAGTTATCCAGTCATACAGTTATCCAGTCATACAGTTATCAAATCATACAGTTATCCAGTCATACAGTTATCAAATCATACAGTTATCCAGTCAAACAGTTATCAAATCATACTGTTATCCAATCATACAGTTATCCAGTCATACAGTTATCAAATCATACAGTTATCCAGTCATACAGTTATCAAATCATACAGTTATCCAGTCATACAGTTATCCAGTCATACTGTTATCCAGTCATACAGTTATCCAGTCATACAGTTATCCAATCATACAGTTATCCAGTCATACTGTTATCCAGTCATACAGTTATCCAATCATACTGTTATCCAGTCATACAGTTATCCAGTCATACAGTTATCCAATCATACTGTTATCCAGTCATACAGTTATCCAGTCATACAGTTATCCAATCATACAGTTATCCAGTCATACAGTTATCCAGTCATACAGTTATCCAATCATACTGTTATCCAATCATACAGTTATCCAGTCATACAGTTATCCAGTCATACAGTTATCAAATCATACAGTTATCCAGTCATACAGTTATCCAGTCATACAGTTATCTAGTCATACAGTTATCCAGTCATACAGTTATCAAATCATACAGTTATCTAGTCATACAGTTATCAAATCATACAGTTATCCAGTCATACAGTTATCAAATCATACAGTTATCCAGTCATACAGTTATCAAATCATACAGTTATCCAGTCATACAGTTATCCAGTCATACAGTTATCCAGTCATACAGTTATCCAGTCATACAGTTATCAAATCATACAGTTATCCAGTCATACAGTTATCAAATCATACAGTTATTCAGTCATACAGTTATCAAATCATACAGTTATCCAGTCATACAGTTATCAAATCATACAGTTATCCAGTCATACTGTTATCAAATCATACAGTTATCCAGTCATACAGTTATCAAATCATACAGTTATCCAGTCATACTGTTATCCAGTCATACAGTTATCCAGTCATACAGTTATCCAGTCATACAGTTATCAAATCATACAGTTATCCAGTCATACAGTTATCAAATCATACAGTTATCCAGTCATACAGTTATCCAGTCATACAGTTATCCAGTCATACAGTTATCAAATCATACAGTTATCCAGTCATACAGTTATCAAATCATACAGTTATCCAGTCATACAGTTATCAAATCATACAGTTATCCAGTCATACAGTTATCCAGTCATACAGTTATCCAATCATACAGTTATCCAGTCATACAGTTATCCAATCATACAGTTATCCAGTCATACAGTTATCAAATCATACAGTTATCCAGTCATACAGTTATCCATTCATACTGTTATCCAATCATACAGTTATCCAGTCATACAGTTATCAAATCATACAGTTATCCAGTCATACTGTTATCCAGTCATACAGTTATCCAGTCATACAGTTATCCAATCATACAGTTATCCAGTCATACAGTTATCAAATCATACAGTTATCCAGTCATACAGTTATCCAGTCATACTGTTATCCAGTCATACAGTTATCCAGTCATACAGTTATCCAATCATACAGTTATCCAGTCATACAGTTATCAAATCATACAGTTATCCATTCATACAGTTATCCATTCATACTGTTATCCAATCATACAGTTATCCAGTCATACAGTTATCAAATCATACAGTTATCCAGTCATACTGTTATCCAGTCATACAGTTATCCAGTCATACAGTTATCCAGTCATACAGTTATCAAATCATACAGTTATCCAGTCATACAGTTATCAAATCATACAGTTATCCAGTCAAACAGTTATCAAATCATACTGTTATCCAATCATACAGTTATCCAGTCATACAGTTATCAAATCATACAGTTATCCAGTCATACAGTTATCAAATCATACAGTTATCCAGTCATACAGTTATCCAGTCATACAGTTATCAAATCATACAGTTATCCAGTCATACAGTTATCCAATCATACAGTTATCCAGTCATACAGTTATCAAATCATACTGTTATCCAATCATACAGTTATCCAGTCATACTGTTATCCAGTCATACAGTTATCCAGTCATACAGTTATCCAATCATACAGTTATCCAGTCATACAGTTATCCAGTCATACAGTTATCAAATCATACAGTTATCCAGTCATACAGTTATCCAATCATACAGTTATCCAGTCATACAGTTATCAAATCATACAGTTATCCAGTCATACAGTTATCCAATCATACAGTTATCCAGTCATACAGTTATCCAGTCATACTGTTATCCAGTCATACAGTTATCCAGTCATACAGTTATCCAATCATACAGTTATCCAGTCATACAGTTATCCAGTCATACAGTTATCAAATCATACAGTTATCCAGTCATACTGTTATCAAATCATACAGTTATCCAGTCATACAGTTATCCAGTCATACTCTTATCCAGTCATACAGTTATCCAGTCATACAGTTATCCAATCATACAGTTATCCAGTCATACAGTTATCCAGTCATACAGTTATCAAATCATACAGTTATCCAGTCATACTGTTATCCAGTCATACAGTTATCCAGTCATACAGTTATCCAGGCATACAGTTATCAAATCATACAGTTATCCATTCATACAGTTATCCATTCATACTGTTATCCAATCATACAGTTATCCAGTCATACAGTTATCAAATCATACAGTTATCCAGTCATACTGTTATCCAGTCATACAGTTATCCAGTCATACAGTTATCCAGTCATACAGTTATCAAATCATACAGTTATCCAGTCATACAGTTATCAAATCATACAGTTATCCAGTCATACAGTTATCAAATCATACTGTTATCCAATCATACAGTTATCCAGTCATACAGTTATCAAATCATACAGTTATCCAGTCATACAGTTATCAAATCATACAGTTATCCAGTCATACAGTTATCCAGTCATACTTTTATCAAATCATACAGTTATCCAGTCATACAGTTATCCAATCATACAGTTATCCAGTCATACAGTTATCAAATCATACAGTTATCCAGTCATACAGTTATCAAATCATACAGTTATCCAGTCATACAGTTATCCAGTCATACAGTTATCCAGTCATACAGTTATCAAATCATACAGTTATCCAGTCATACAGTTATCAAATCATACTGTTATCCAGTCATACAGTTATCCAGTCATACAGTTATCCAATCATACAGTTATCCAGTCATACAGTTATCCAGTCATACAGTTATCAAATCATACAGTTATCCAGTCATACTGTTATCCAGTCATACAGTTATCCAGTCATACAGTTATCCAGTCATACAGTTATCAAATCATATAGTTATCCATTCATACAGTTATCCATTCATACAGTTATCCAATAATACAGTTATCCATTCATAATGTTATCCATTCATAATGTTATCCAGTTATACGGTTGTCCAGTCATACAGTTATCCAGTCATACAGTTATCCAGTCATACAGTTATCAAATCATACAGTTATCCAGTCATACAGTTATCAAATCATACAGTTATCCAGTCATACAGTTATCAAATCATACAGTTATCCAGTCATACAGTTATCAAATCATACAGTTATCCAGTCATACTGTTATCAAATCATACAGTTATCCAGTCATACAGTTATCAAATCATACAGTTATCCATTCATACAGTTGTCCAATCATACAGTTATCCATTCATACAGTTATCCAGTCATACAGTTATCAAATCATACAGTTATCCAGTCATACAGTTATCAAATCATACAGTTATCCAGTCATACAGTTATCCAGTCATACAGTTATCCAGTCATACAGTTATCAAATCATACAGTTATCCAGTCATAAAGTTATCAAATCATACAGTTATCCAGTCATACAGTTATCAAATCATACAGTTATCCAGTCATACAGTTATCCAGTCATACAGTTATCCAATCATACAGTTATCCAGTCATACAGTTATCCAATCATACAGTTATCCAGTCATACAGTTATCAAATCATACAGTTATCCAGTCATACAGTTATCCAGTCATACAGTTATCCAGTCATACAGTTATCCAATCATACTGTTATCCAATCATACAGTTATCCAGTCATACAGTTATCCAGTCATACAGTTATCCAGTCAAACAGTTATCCAGTCATACAGTTATCAAATCATACAGTTATCCAGTCATACAGTTATCAAATCATACAGTTATCCAGTCATACAGTTATCAAATCATACAGTTATCCAGTCATACAGTTATCCAGTCATACAGTTATCAAATCATACAGTTATCCAGTCATACAGTTATCAAATCATACAGTTATTCAGTCATACAGTTATCAAATCATACAGTTATCCAGTCATACAGTTATCAAATCATACAGTTATCCAGTCATACTGTTATCAAATCATACAGTTATCCAATCATACAGTTATCCAGTCATACAGTTATCCAGTCATACAGTTATCAAATCATACAGTTATCCAGTCATACAGTTATCCAGTCATACAGTTATCAAATCATACAGTTATCCAGTCATACAGTTATCAAATCATACAGTTATCCAGTCATACAGTTATCCAGTCATACAGTTATCCAGTCATACAGTTATCAAATCATACAGTTATCCAGTCATACAGTTATCAAATCATACAGTTATCCAGTCATACAGTTATCAAATCATACAGTTATCCAGTCATACAGTTATCCAGTCATACAGTTATCCAATCATACAGTTATCCAGTCATACAGTTATCCAATCATACAGTTATCCAGTCATACAGTTATCAAATCATACAGTTATCCAGTCATACAGTTATCCATTCATACTGTTATCCAATCATACAGTTATCCAGTCATACAGTTATCAAATCATACAGTTATCCAGTCATACTGTTATCCAGTCATACAGTTATCCAGTCATACAGTTATCCAATCATACAGTTATCCAGTCATACAGTTATCAAATCATACAGTTATCCAGTCATACAGTTATCCAGTCATACTGTTATCCAGTCATACAGTTATCCAGTCATACAGTTATCCAATCATACAGTTATCCAGTCATACAGTTATCAAATCATACAGTTATCCATTCATACAGTTATCCATTCATACTGTTATCCAATCATACAGTTATCCAGTCATACAGTTATCAAATCATACAGTTATCCAGTCATACTGTTATCCAGTCATACAGTTATCCAGTCATACAGTTATCCAGTCATACAGTTATCAAATCATACAGTTATCCAGTCATACAGTTATCAAATCATACAGTTATCCAGTCAAACAGTTATCAAATCATACTGTTATCCAATCATACAGTTATCCAGTCATACAGTTATCAAATCATACAGTTATCCAGTCATACAGTTATCAAATCATACAGTTATCCAGTCATACAGTTATCCAGTCATACTGTTATCCAGTCATACAGTTATCCAGTCATACAGTTATCCAATCATACAGTTATCCAGTCATACTGTTATCCAGTCATACAGTTATCCAATCATACTGTTATCCAGTCATACAGTTATCCAGTCATACAGTTATCCAGTCATACTGTTATCCAGTCATACAGTTATCCAGTCATACAGTTATCCAATCATACAGTTATCCAGTCATACAGTTATCCAGTCATACAGTTATCCAATCATACTGTTATCCAATCATACAGTTATCCAGTCATACAGTTATCCAGTCATACAGTTATCAAATCATACAGTTATCCAGTCATACAGTTATCCAGTCATACAGTTATCTAGTCATACAGTTATCCAGTCATACAGTTATCAAATCATACAGTTATCTAGTCATACAGTTATCAAATCATACAGTTATCCAGTCATACAGTTATCAAATCATACAGTTATCCAGTCATACAGTTATCAAATCATACAGTTATCCAGTCATACAGTTATCCAGTCATACAGTTATCCAGTCATACAGTTATCCAGTCATACAGTTATCAAATCATACAGTTATCCAGTCATACAGTTATCAAATCATACAGTTATTCAGTCATACAGTTATCAAATCATACAGTTATCCAGTCATACAGTTATCAAATCATACAGTTATCCAGTCATACTGTTATCAAATCATACAGTTATCCAGTCATACAGTTATCAAATCATACAGTTATCCAGTCATACTGTTATCCAGTCATACAGTTATCCAGTCATACAGTTATCCAGTCATACAGTTATCAAATCATACAGTTATCCAGTCATACAGTTATCAAATCATACAGTTATCCAGTCATACAGTTATCCAGTCATACAGTTATCCAGTCATACAGTTATCAAATCATACAGTTATCCAGTCATACAGTTATCAAATCATACAGTTATCCAGTCATACAGTTATCAAATCATACAGTTATCCAGTCATACAGTTATCCAGTCATACAGTTATCCAATCATACAGTTATCCAGTCATACAGTTATCCAATCATACAGTTATCCAGTCATACAGTTATCAAATCATACAGTTATCCAGTCATACAGTTATCCATTCATACTGTTATCCAATCATACAGTTATCCAGTCATACAGTTATCAAATCATACAGTTATCCAGTCATACTGTTATCCAGTCATACAGTTATCCAGTCATACAGTTATCCAATCATACAGTTATCCAGTCATACAGTTATCAAATCATACAGTTATCCAGTCATACAGTTATCCAGTCATACTGTTATCCAGTCATACAGTTATCCAGTCATACAGTTATCCAATCATACAGTTATCCAGTCATACAGTTATCAAATCATACAGTTATCCATTCATACAGTTATCCATTCATACTGTTATCCAATCATACAGTTATCCAGTCATACAGTTATCAAATCATACAGTTATCCAGTCATACTGTTATCCAGTCATACAGTTATCCAGTCATACAGTTATCCAGTCATACAGTTATCAAATCATACAGTTATCCAGTCATACAGTTATCAAATCATACAGTTATCCAGTCAAACAGTTATCAAATCATACTGTTATCCAATCATACAGTTATCCAGTCATACAGTTATCAAATCATACAGTTATCCAGTCATACAGTTATCAAATCATACAGTTATCCAGTCATACAGTTATCCAGTCATACAGTTATCAAATCATACAGTTATCCAGTCATACAGTTATCCAATCATACAGTTATCCAGTCATACAGTTATCAAATCATACTGGTATCCAATCATACAGTTATCCAGTCATACTGTTATCCAGTCATACAGTTATCCAGTCATACAGTTATCCAATCATACAGTTATCCAGTCATACAGTTATCCAGTCATACAGTTATCAAATCATACAGTTATCCAGTCATACAGTTATCCAATCATACAGTTATCCAGTCATACAGTTATCAAATCATACAGTTATCCAGTCATACAGTTATCCAATCATACAGTTATCCAGTCATACAGTTATCCAGTCATACTGTTATCCAGTCATACAGTTATCCAGTCATACAGTTATCCAATCATACAGTTATCCAGTCATACAGTTATCCAGTCATACAGTTATCAAATCATACAGTTATCCAGTCATACTGTTATCAAATCATACAGTTATCCAGTCATACAGTTATCCAGTCATACTCTTATCCAGTCATACAGTTATCCAGTCATACAGTTATCCAATCATACAGTTATCCAGTCATACAGTTATCCAGTCATACAGTTATCAAATCATACAGTTATCCAGTCATACTGTTATCCAGTCATACAGTTATCCAGTCATACAGTTATCCAGGCATACAGTTATCAAATCATACAGTTATCCATTCATACAGTTATCCATTCATACTGTTATCCAATCATACAGTTATCCAGTCATACAGTTATCAAATCATACAGTTATCCAGTCATACTGTTATCCAGTCATACAGTTATCCAGTCATACAGTTATCCAGTCATACAGTTATCAAATCATACAGTTATCCAGTCATACAGTTATCAAATCATACAGTTATCCAGTCATACAGTTATCAAATCATACAGTTATCCAGTCATACAGTTATCCAGTCATACAGTTATCCAATCATACAGTTATCCAGTCATACAGTTATCAAATCATACAGTTATCCAGTCATACAGTTATCCAGTCATACTTTTATCAAATCATACAGTTATCCAGTCATACAGTTATCCAATCATACAGTTATCCAGTCATACAGTTATCAAATCATACAGTTATCCAGTCATACAGTTATCCAGTCATACAGTTATCCAATCATACAGTTATCCAGTCATACAGTTATCCAGCCATACAGTTATCCAGTCATACAGTTATCCAGTCATACTGTTATCAAATCATACAGTTATCCAGTCATACAGTTATCCAGTCATACTGTTATCCAGTCATACAGTTATCCAGTCATACAGTTATCCAATCATACAGTTATCCAGTCATACAGTTATCCAGTCATACAGTTATCAAATCATACAGTTATCCAGTCATACTGTTATCCAGTCATACAGTTATCCAGTCATACAGTTATCCAGTCATACAGTTATCAAATCATACAGTTATCCATTCATACAGTTATCCATTCATACTGTTATCCAATCATACAGTTATCCAGTCATACAGTTATCAAATCATACAGTTATCCAGTCATACTGTTATCCAGTCATACAGTTATCCAGTCATACAGTTATCCAGTCATACAGTTATCAAATCATACAGTTATCCAGTCATACAGTTATCCAATCATACAGTTATCCAGTCATACAGTTATCAAATCATACAGTTATCCAGTCATACAGTTATCAAATCATACAGTTATCCAGTCATACAGTTATCCAGTCATACAGTTATCCAGTCATACAGTTATCAAATCATACAGTTATCCAGTCATACAGTTATCAAATCATACTGTTATCCAGTCATACAGTTATCCAGTCATACAGTTATCCAATCATACTGTTATCCAGTCATACAGTTATCCAGTCATACAGTTATCAAATCATACAGTTATCCAGTCATACTGTTATCCAGTCATACAGTTATCCAGTCATACAGTTATCCAGTCATACAGTTATCAAATCATATAGTTATCCATTCATACAGTTATCCATTCATACTGTTATCCAATCATACAGTTATCCAGTCATACAGTTATCAAATCATACAGTTATCCAGTCATACTGTTATCCAGTCATACAGTTATCCAGTCATACAGTTATCAAATCATACAGTTATCCAGTCATACAGTTATCAAATCATACAGTTATCCAGTCATACAGTTATCAAATCATACAGTTATCCAGTCATACAGTTATCAAATCATACAGTTATCCAGTCATACTGTTATCAAATCATACAGTTATCCAGTCATACAGTTATCAAATCATACAGTTATCCAGTCATACTGTTATCCAGTCATACAGTTATCCAGTCATACAGTTATCCAGTCATACCGTTATCAAATCATACAGTTATCCAGTCATACAGTTATCCAATCATACAGTTATCCAGTCATACAGTTATCCAATCATACAGTTATCCAGTCATACAGTTATCAAATCATACAGTTATCCAGTCATACAGTTATCCATTCATACTGTTATCCAATCATACAGTTATCCAGTCATACAGTTATCAAATCATACAGTTATCCAGTCATACTGTTATCCAGTCATACAGTTATCCAGTCAAACAGTTATCAAATCATACTGTTATCCAATCATACAGTTATCCAGTCATACAGTTATCAAATCATACAGTTATCCAGTCATACAGTTATCAAATCATACAGTTATCCAGTCATACAGTTATCCAGTCATACAGTTATCAAATCATACAGTTATCCAGTCATACAGTTATCCAATCATACAGTTATCCAGTCATACAGTTATCAAATCATACTGTTATCCAATCATACAGTTATCCAGTCATACTGTTATCCAGTCATACAGTTATCCAGTCATACAGTTATCCAATCATACAGTTATCCAGTCATACAGTTATCCAGTCATACAGTTATCAAATCATACAGTTATCCAGTCATACAGTTATCCAATCATACAGTTATCCAGTCATACATTTATCAAATCATACAGTTATCCAGTCATACAGTTATCCAATCATACAGTTATCCAGTCATACAGTTATCCAGTCATACTGTTATCCAGTCATACAGTTATCCAGTCATACAGTTATCCAATCATACAGTTATCCAGTCATACAGTTATCCAGTCATACAGTTATCAAATCATACAGTTATCCAGTCATACTGTTATCAAATCATACAGTTATCCAGTCATACAGTTATCCAGTCATACTGTTATCCAGTCATACAGTTATCCAGTCATACAGTTATCCAATCATACAGTTATCCAGTCATACAGTTATCCAGTCATACAGTTATCAAATCATACAGTTATCCAGTCATACTGTTATCCAGTCATACAGTTATCCAGTCATACAGTTATCCAGTCATACAGTTATCAAATCATACAGTTATCCATTCATACAGTTATCCATTCATACTGTTATCCAATCATACAGTTATCCAGTCATACAGTTATCAAATCATACAGTTATCCAGTCATACTGTTATCCAGTCATACAGTTATCCAGTCATACAGTTATCCAGTCATACAGTTATCAAATCATACAGTTATCCAGTCATACAGTTATCCAATCATACAGTTATCAAGTCATACAGTTATCAAATCATACAGTTATCCAGTCATACAGTTATCAAATCATACAGTTATCCAGTCATACAGTTATCCAGTCATACAGTTATCCAGTCATACAGTTATCAAATCATACAGTTATCCAGTCATACAGTTATCAAATCATACTGTTATCCAGTCATACAGTTATCCAGTCATACAGTTATCCAATCATACAGTTATCCAGTCATACAGTTATCCAGTCATACAGTTATCAAATCATACAGTTATCCAGTCATACTGTTATCCAGTCATACAGTTATCCAGTCATACAGTTATCCAGTCATACAGTTATCAAATCATATAGTTATCCATTCATACAGTTATCCATTCATACTGTTATCCAATCATACAGTTATCCAGTCATACAGTTATCAAATCATACAGTTATCCAGTCATACTGTTATCCAGTCATACAGTTATCCAGTCATACAGTTATCCAGTCATACAGTTATCAAATCATACAGTTATCCAGTCATACAGTTATCAAATCATACAGTTATCCAGTCATACAGTTATCAAATCATACAGTTATCCAGTCATACAGTTATCAAATCATACAGTTATCCAGTCATACTGTTATCAAATCATACAGTTATCCAGTCATACAGTTATCAAATCATACAGTTATCCAGTCATACTGTTATCCAGTCATACAGTTATCCAGTCATACAGTTATCCAGTCATACCGTTATCAAATCATACAGTTATCCAGTCATACAGTTATCAAATCATACAGTTATCCAGTCATACAGTTATCCAGTCATACAGTTATCCAGTCATACAGTTATCAAATCATACAGTTATCCAGTCATACAGTTATCAAATCATACAGTTATCCAGTCATACAGTTATCAAATCATACAGTTATCCAGTCATACAGTTATCCAGTCATACAGTTATCCAATCATACAGTTATCCAGTCATACAGTTATCCAATCATACAGTTATCCAGTCATACAGTTATCAAATCATACAGTTATCCAGTCATACAGTTATCCATTCATACTGTTATCCAATCATACAGTTATCCAGTCATACAGTTATCAAATCATACAGTTATCCAGTCATACTGTTATCCAGTCATACAGTTATCCAGTCATACAGTTATCCAATCATACAGTTATCCAGTCATACAGTTATCAAATCATACAGTTATCCAGTCATACAGTTATCCAGTCATACTGTTATCCAGTCATACAGTTATCCAGTCATACAGTTATCCAATCATACAGTTATCCAGTCATACAGTTATCAAATCATACAATTATCCATTCATACAGTTATCCATTCATACTGTTATCCAATCATACAGTTATCCAGTCATACAGTATTCAAATCATACAGTTATCCAGTCATACTGTTATCCAGTCATACAGTTATCCAGTCATACAGTTATCCAGTCATACAGTTATCAAATCATACAGTTATCCAGTCATACAGTTATCCAATCATACAGTTATCCAGTCAAACAGTTATCAAATCATACTGTTATCCAATCATACAGTTATCCAGTCATACAGTTATCAAATCATACAGTTATCCAGTCATACAGTTATCAAATCATACAGTTATCCAGTCATACAGTTATCCAGTCATACAGTTATCAAATCATACAGTTATCCAGTCATACAGTTATCCAATCATACAGTTATCCAGTCATACAGTTATCAAATCATACTGTTATCCAATCATACAGTTATCCAGTCATACTGTTATCCAGTCATACAGTTATCCAGTCATACAGTTATCCAATCATACAGTTATCCAGTCATACAGTTATCCAGTCATACAGTTATCAAATCATACAGTTATCCAGTCATACAGTTATCCAATCATACAGTTATCCAGTCATACAGTTATCAAATCATACAGTTATCCAGTCATACAGTTATCCAATCATACAGTTATCCAGTCATACAGTTATCCAGTCATACTGTTATCCAGTCATACAGTTATCCAGTCATACAGTTATCCAATCATACAGTTATCCAGTCATACAGTTATCCAGTCATACAGTTATCAAATCATACAGTTATCCAGTCATACAGTTATCAAATCATACAGTTATCCAGTCATACAGTTATCCAGTCATACTGTTATCCAGTCATACAGTTATCCAGTCATACAGTTATCCAATCATACAGTTATCCAGTCATACAGTTATCCAATCATACAGTTATCAAAACATACAGTTATCCAGTCATACTGTTATCCAGTCATACAGTTATCCAGTCATACAGTTATCCAGTCATACAGTTATCAAATCATACAGTTATCCATTCATACAGTTATCCATTCATACTGTTATCCAATCATACAGTTATCCAGTCATACAGTTATCAAATCATACAGTTATCCAGTCATACTGTTATCCAGTCATACAGTTATCCAGTCATACAGTTATCCAGTCATACAGTTATCAAATCATACAGTTATCCAGTCATACAGTTATCAAATCATACAGTTATCCAGTCATACAGTTATCAAATCATACTGTTATCCAATCATACAGTTATCCAGTCATACAGTTATCAAATCATACAGTTATCCAGTCATACAGTTATCAAATCATACAGTTATCCAGTCATACAGTTATCCAGTCATACAGTTATCAAATCATACAGTTATCCAGTCATACAGTTATCCAATCATACAGTTATCCAGTCATACAGTTATCAAATCATACTGTTATCCAATCATACAGTTATCCAGTCATACTGTTATCCAGTCATACAGTTATCCAGTCATACAGTTATCCAATCATACAGTTATCCAGTCATACAGTTATCCAGTCATACAGTTATCAAATCATACAGTTATCCAGTCATACAGTTATCCAATCATACAGTTATCCAGTCATACAGTTATCAAATCATACAGTTATCCAGTCATACAGTTATCCAATCATACAGTTATCCAGTCATACAGTTATCCAGTCATACTGTTATCCAGTCATACAGTTATCCAGTCATACAGTTATCCAGTCATACAGTTATCCAGTCATACAGTTATCCAGTCATACAGTTATCAAATCATACAGTTATCCAGTCATACAGTTATCAAATCATACAGTTATCCAGTCATACAGTTATCCAGTCATACTGTTATCCAGTCATACAGTTATCCAGTCATACAGTTATCCAATCATACAGTTATCCAGTCATACAGTTATCCAGTCATACAGTTATCAAATCATACAGTTATCCAGTCATACTGTTATCCAGTCATACAGTTATCCAGTAATACAGTTATCCAATCATACAGTTATCCATTCATACAGTTATCAAATCATACAGTTATCAAATCATACAGTTATCAAATAATACAGTTATCCATTCATACAGTTATCCAGTCATACAGTTATCCAGTCATACAGTTATCCAGTCATACAGTTATCCAGTCATACAGTTATCAAATCATACAGTTATCCAATAATACAGTTATCCATTCATACAGTTATCCAGTCATACAGTTATCCAGTCATACAGTTATCCAGTCATACAGTTATCCAATCATACAGTTATCCAGTCATACACTTATCCAGTCATACAGTTATCCAGTCATACAGTTATCCAATCATACAGTTATCCAGTCATACACTTATCCAGTCATACAGTTATCCAGTCATACAGTTATCCATTCAGACTGTTAATAATCAATGTTGTTATTCTCTCTCTATCTCTCTCTCTCATGCAGGAACTGAAAAGGCCTTTTTAGTTTTCACTAGGAAACAGGAGGAAGAGTCAAGAACAACATTCCAGACCAAACAGAAAACAAGTGGTTTTTAGATGACAGGCCATTGGGTGAAAGGGTGTCGGGCAATAGAAAAAAGGTGAAAAACATCCCAGGAACACAAGAGAAGAGAGAGAAGGGAGAGGAGAGAGATAGCTCTCAGGGGGGCACAAAGCGCCCAATGCCCCAAGTTGCTTGAGACACTTGAAAGGCTTTGTCTAGCGGAGCTCTGGGGTAACCAATCCCCACTCAGTATGAGGGCCATTGGTCAAGGATGTCAACAAGGCCCTGGAAACAGAGGGAAGTGTTTGTCAGTGGAGGATAGATAAAAGATGAGGGTTACGGAGGCGAGGAGGGACGTTAATCAAGTGATGAGGAAGTTTGCCGGAGCAACGTGGAGGAAGAAAGAGGGGAGTTGAAGGGGAGGAGGGGGAGGAGATGGAGAGGTGGGTAGGATATGAAAACTGAAGGACAGATAATTGATAACAGATTACATGGTTGTTAGTTGATTACATGGTTGTTAGTTGCAGGTTCAAGCTGAGCTACTCACCAAGATGTTGAAATCCTGAGCTAATTGCACCATGGATAGTACAGACCCAGACTGGTGATTTTTGTTACTCCAAGCCTGCATCCCAAATGGCCCTACATTGTACACTACTTTTGACCAGGACCCATACATTCTGGTCAAAAGTAGTGCAGTATGTAATGAAATAGGGTGCCATTCGGGACAGACCCCAGGGTTCCATCTCCAGACAGCCTGGCCATTAAACCATTATAATATAATAATCCAAGGAGACAAAGACAGGCAGCATCTAAGAATGGGCTTTGGTGATTTGTCAAAGTCCAGTGGGTAGATGAATATGAATAGAAATGTTGAATATTGAAATATTTAGCTCAAACATGAGGCTGAAAGGCTTTACTGTATAGAGGTGTTGAACCTGGATTCAGCTGGAATACACACACAGAAATTCATACACACAAACATGCACATACGTACATACTCATGCAAGCACGCAACCACAAACACACACACACACAATTTCCACATTGGCCAGAGCAGCATGAGAGCGAGGTGACGAACAGTTGATCAGGAAGCCTCTTCATCAGAGCTGAACAGTTGTCTGGAGAAAACAACAGATCACTGGTAACAGAGAGGGCTAGGATCAATATACTGTAGAAGGTGTCTTCAGAGAGAGAGAGAGTGAGAGAGAATGAGAGTGAGAGAGAGAGAGAGAGAGAGAGAGAGAGAGAGAGAGAGAGAGAGAGAGAGAGAGAGAGAGAGAGAGAGAGAGAGAGAGAGAGAGAGAGAGAGAGAAGGAAATAGAGAGTGTGTGTTTAGAGAGAGGAGGATGCCAGTGAGTGCCCAATAATTAGATCTAACCATTTCTTTATTAGCAGCTGCATGTTGGACTCTGTAGAGTAAGGGAACCGACCCATATATGTAAGGCTGCTGGAGTCTGAGGTAAATGGAGCAGACCCGTATATAAAAGGCTGCTGGAGTCTGAGGTAAAGGGAGCAGACCCGTATGTGAAAGGCTGCTTTGGTACAACATATGTGGTGGAGCCAAACTTTCAGAGTATTTCAAAACAATAGTGTATATGACGAATTGATGATACAGTTGAATAAATATACTATATTTGTTATTGTCGCTTTTCAAATTCATATATTTCCCCTTTATTTCCTGCTCCCATCCTAATCCCCTCCATCCCTCTCTCCTCTCTGTCCTCTCTGTCCACTCCAGGGAGAGCAGGAAGTCTCCAGATGGTTTAGCACTTGTCAGAGTGACCCTGTGACCCCAGATGCTGTCCAGATGCGGGTCAGTGACGGGGTGCAGACCTCTGTCCGACTGATTTACGGCCCATCGTTAAAACCCTCAATGGAAAGGAGAGGGCCGAACTATATACCCCACCTAGCAGAATGAGCCGAATGGGCATAACATCGCAGAACGATTGATTTCTGGAGTTTAAGATTTTATTTCTGGATTTCCGAAATTCACCCTTTTCTTCTGAGGTTGTGCTTGGTCTGTTTTTTTATGATGTCACCGGTGGTAAACTCAACACGTTATCCCAAGACAAGTAATGTCACTAGGTGTTCTAACTCAATGTAGAAGGGCAGAGTTTCTAAAAGCTTCCAAAGAGAACAAGAAAACATTGATATGAGTGTGAACAACAATTGCCATGTACTAGCACAGCTCCTGGAAACAACTCAGTACAAACCATTGACTAGTGGAGATGGGATTGGCTTTATGCAGACATAAAACTTTACCCAAGTGTCACCTTTATCCTGCAAAGTATAACCAAAGCAGACTATATCCAGGTATTGTTTATCCATCCAGACATACTGTCGACTCTCCCAATGAAAACACTCCACTGTGCAGTAAAATGACTAAATCAATTGGACTACATAGCAGAAGTGACCATTCTGTCTGTCAAGTGAACAAGTGCTGCTGTGTAGATGCATAAGGTGCAGTGTCGAGTGAAGTCAGACTCGTTTAAAGACATGTAACGTAGTTCTGTTTTTCTTTCCTAATTAACCACCGTGGTTTCAATAGTCCCCGAGTGGCGGATAACTGGGCAAATAGAAATAAAGTGTGTTTAATGGCCAACAGTGACAGGCTATATTATTTACTTCTTCAGACCCCTGCCGGAACACCCCCCCACTGCCAAGGCACATTCTCTAATTAACAGTTATACAAGCCAATGAACCATAGGAATATGTTTTCCATATGGTGTTTGATTGTTACGCAGAGAAATAGAAGGAGAGAGGGAGAGAGAAGGTATTAAAGGGTGTGGAGGTAAGGGGGGACCCCGAATTCCCCTGATGCCGCGAGGGGCCTATGAATGGCGGCAGTCTGAACATTATCCAGATGGACGGAGTGTGTGTGTGTGTGATTTAGTGCAGTGACCTGCAGCTGCAACAGTTATTGTGAAGACGAGATCTCTTCCTCCGAGTACTTGTCAAACGGTTGGTTACACAAACCAGTAGCTCAGTACCATAGAGATACAATCTACCCATTATGGCATTATTTTGAATATGAAATTTCCCTTCTAGTCATCACATTTCTATGCTCTGTACAACACTATTGTTCTAACCAGTCAAACTAATCACACAGGGTCACATGTCTGACCGCTGCCTACTGATTGCTCTAACCAGTCAAACTAATCACACAGGGTCACATGTCTGACCGCTGCCTACTGATTGCTCTAACCAGTCAGACTAATCACACAGGGTCACATGTCTGACCGCTGCCTACTGATTGCTCTAACCAGTCAAACTAATCACACAGGGTCACATGTCTGACCGCTACCTACTGATTGTTCTAACCAGTCAGACTAATCACACAGGGTCACATGTCTGACCGCTGCCTACTGATTGTTCTAACCAGTCAGACTAATCACACAGGGTCACATGTCTGACCGCTGCCTACTGATTGTTCTAACCAGTCAGACTAATCACACAGGGTCACATGTCTGACCGCTGCCTACTGATTGCTCTAACCAGTCAAACTAATCACACAGGGTCACATGTCTGACCGCTACCTACTGACTGTTCTAACCAGTCAGACTAATCACACAGGGTCACATGTCTGACCGCTGCCTACTGACTGTTCTAACCAGTCAGACTAATCACACAGGGTCACATGTCTGACCGCTGCCTACTGACTCTTATAACCAGTCAGACTAATCACACAGGGTCACATGTCTGACCGCTGCCTACTGACTGTTCTAACCAGTCAGACTAATCACACAGGGTCACATGTCTGACCGCTGCCTACTGATTGCTCTAACCAGTCAAACTAATCACACAGGGTCACATGTCTGACCGCTGCCTACTGATTGCTCTAACCAGTCAAACTAATCACACAGGGTCACATGTCTGACCGCTGCCTACTGATTGCTCTAACCAGTCAGACTAATCACACAGGGTCACATGTCTGACCGCTGCCTACTGATTGCTCTAACCAGTCAAACTAATCACACAGGGTCACATGTCTGACCGCTACCTACTGACTGTTCTAACCAGTCAGACTAATCACACAGGGTCACATGTCTGACCGCTGCCTACTGATTGTTCTAACCAGTCAGACTAATCACACAGGGTCACATGTCTGACCGCTGCCTACTGATTGCTCTAACCAGTCAAACTAATCACACAGGGTCACATGTCTGACCGCTACCTACTGATTGTTCTAACCAGTCAGACTAATCACACAGGGTCACATGTCTGACCGCTGCCTACTGATTGTTCTAACCAGTCAGACTAATCACACAGGGTCACATGTCTGACCGCTGCCTACTGATTGTTCTAACCAGTCAGACTAATCACACAGGGTCACATGTCTGACCGCTGCCTACTGATTGCTCTAACCAGTCAAACTAATCACACAGGGTCACATGTCTGACCGCTACCTACTGACTGTTCTAACCAGTCAGACTAATCACACAGGGTCACATGTCTGACCGCTGCCTAATGA
>NC_092088.1:88077690-88220331 GCF_045679555.1 Salvelinus alpinus | reverse complement strand
GACTGTTCTAACCAGTCAGACTAATCACACAGGGTCACATGTCTGACCGCTGCCTACTGACTGTTCTAACCAGTCAGACTAATCACACAGGGTCACATGTCTGACCGCTGCCTACTGACTGTTCTAACCAGTCAGACTAATCACACAGGGTCACATGTCTGACCGCTGCCTACTGATTGCTCTAACCAGTCAAACTAATCACACAGGGTCACATGTCTGACCGCTGCCTACTGATTGCTCTAACCAGTCAAACTAATCACACAGGGTCACATGTCTGACCGCTGCCTACTGATTGCTCTAACCAGTCAGACTAATCACACAGGGTCACATGTCTGACCGCTGCCTACTGATTGCTCTAACCAGTCAGACTAATCACACAGGGTCACATGTCTGACCGCTACCTACTGACTGTTCTAACCAGTCAGACTAATCACACAGGGTCACATGTCTGACCGCTGCCTACTGATTGTTCTAACCAGTCAGACTAATCACACAGGGTCACATGTCTGACCGCTGCCTACTGATTGCTCTAACCAGTCAAACTAATCACACAGGGTCACATGTCTGACCGCTACCTACTGACTGTTCTAACCAGTCAGACTAATCACACAGGGTCACATGTCTGACCGCTGCCTACTGACTGTTCTAACCAGTCAGACTAATCACACAGGGTCACATGTCTGACCGCTGCCTACTGACTGTTATAACCAGTCAGACTAATCACACAGGGTCACATGTCTGACCGCTGCCTACTGACTGTTCTAACCAGTCAGACTAATCACACAGGGTCACATGTCTGACCGCTGCCTACTGACTGTTCTAACCAGTCAGACTAATCACACAGGGTCACATGTCTGACCGCTGCCTACTGACTGTTCTAACCAGTCAGACTAATCACACAGGGTCACATGTCTGACCGCTGCCTACTGACTGTTCTAACCAGTCAGACTAATCACACAGGGTCACATGTCTGACCGCTGCCTACTGATTGCTCTAACCAGTCAGACTAATCACACAGGGTCACATGTCTGACCGCTGCCTACTGATTGCTCTAACCAGTCAAACTAATCACACAGGGTCACATGTCTGACCGCTGCCTACTGATTGCTCTAACCAGTCAAACTAATCACACAGGGTCACATGTCTGACCGCTGCCTACTGATTGCTCTAACCAGTCAGACTAATCACACAGGGTCACATGTCTGACCGCTGCCTACTGATTGCTCTAACCAGTCAGACTAATCACACAGGGTTACATGTCTGACCGCTACCTACTGACTGTTCTAACCAGTCAGACTAATCACACAGGGTCACATGTCTGACCGCTGCCTACTGATTGCTCTAACCAGTCAGACTAATCACACAGGGTCACATGTCTGACCGCTGCCTACTGACTGTTCTAACCAGTCAGACTAATCACACAGGGTCACATGTCTGACCGCTGCCTACTGACTGTTCTAACCAGTCAAACTAATCACACAGGGTCACATGTCTGACCGCTGCCTACTGACTGTTCTAACCAGTCAGACTAATCACACAGGGTCACATGTCTGACCGCTGCCTACTGATTGCTCTAACCAGTCAGACTAGTCACACAGGGTCACATGTCTGACCGCTGCCTACTGATTGCTCTAACCAGTCAGACTAATCACACAGGGTCACATGTCTGACCGCTGCCTATCAACATCTGTGATTATGACTTATGGTCTACCCTTAACCATTGAGAATGAAAGACTATGCATTTGTGTGTGTATGCGAATGTGTATGTGTATGTGTGTGTGTATGTGTGTGTGTGTGTGTGTGTGTGTGTCAGCTTGTGTGTGTGTCATGTGCTTTGTGTCAGATATGTTCAGTATGTCTGTCTGTCTCTGTCTGCCTGTGCCTCCTTATCTCCCCATAGCCTTACCACTCTGCTATGCTGGGCTCTTTGTCCAGGGAGTGATTCCACATCATCCAAGCTATGTGGGCTCTGAAGGGTAGTGTACCAGTGGGAATGCTGATTAACCTGGACATTTTAACAATTGCTACCCTACCATCAGCCCAGTTTTTGTCCTAAATAGCACCCTACCCTAATAGGGAGGGTGTCATTTGGATTGCAGCCCCAGCCTGCCTGCCAGTCAACTCCTGATTGCCATGAGAGAGAGTAAGAGAAAAGTATTGAGAGGAGATTACAGCATGTGGTTCCACTAATCACTCTCTACACCATGTAGATTAATGGTGATCCAAAAGGCTTTAGAATGGAAGGTACTGGGGATAATTAGGTTACTTATCATTGTTTCATTAGCCTTTAGGAGAGTGTCCTAATTGACACCCTGTTCACTACTTTTGACTAGAGCCTTATGGGAGCCTTATGGGAGCCATATTGGTAGTAGTGCACTGCTTAGGGTATAGAGTGCCATTTGGGAAGCATTCTGGGTCCAGCCTCTTTCCGTCTCTGACTCTATGTGGGGCTGTAACGGCACCCGCCTGTCATTCCTCTTATCGAGCATATTTAGCTCTGTTGTTCAAAGGATAATTTATTTATGATTTCTGTACGGGCGTCTTAACACTGTAAATGCAACCCAGAGACACTGCCTGTCACACAGTATCCACTCCTGTAACGTTCGTCGTCTGAAAATGAGGAATCATCGGACCAAAACGCAGCGTGGTAAGCGTTCATGTTAATTTATTAAAACAGAACACCAAACAAAATAACAAACAGAATGAACTAAACGAAACAGTCCTGTCAGGTGCCACTACTCAAAACAGAAAACACAACTACCCACAAAACACAGGTGGGAAAAGGCTACCTAAGTATGGTTCTCAATCAGCGACAACGATAGACAGCTGCCTCTGATTGAGAACCACACCCGGCCAAACACACAGAAATAGAAACCTAGAACACAAAACATAGAATGCCCACCCCATCGCACGCCCTGACCAAACCAAAATAGAGACATAAAAAGGATCTCTAAGATCAGGGCGTGACAACTTCAGAGGTCTAGGACATTGGGCTCCTTGTTTTGTTTTGAACCGTTTGAAACAAGGGTAACAGAACATACTGTAGATGTGATACTATTACTTGTGATTTCACTGACGGGTCAGATAGTGGCAGTATAACCCATATGATTGTTAGGCTCTGGAATTGGGTACCTACAACACTGTCTTTTGTACTGTACACAAGTTCCCCCTGTATTCTCCTCTGGGCTTTAGCAGTCTTTTGGCACGCTGACATCACAGGTTCAAACCCAGATGATCCCACATGCTTTAATTGGATTTTTAAGGTGCAACCTTATGATGCATTTATAAGTTAGAATGAGGCGTGCAAATATCAATTTATATTATGAGATAAAAGCAAACACTGACCTAAAATATAAACACAGGAGAAGAACAAGAACGGATGCATCAAGCTATTTATCAAACTAACAGAGAGAACCCCAGAGGGGTATACTCATTGATCCTGTTATGTAGTATACCATTCAGGAACAAACAGGGAACGCTGAACGCCAGAGGGGTATACTCATTGATCCTGTTATGTAGTATACCATTCAGGAACAAACAGGGAACGCTGAATGCCAGAGGGGTATACTCATTGATCCTGTTATGTAGTATACCATTCAGGAACAAACAGGGAACGCTGAACGCCAGAGGGGTATACTCATTGATCCTGTTATGTAGTATACCATTCAGGAACAAACAGGGAACGCTGAACGCCAGAGGGGTATACTCATTGATCCTGTTATGTAGTATACCATTCAGGAACAAACAGGTAACGCTGAACGCCAGAGGGGTATACTCATTGATCCTGTTATGTAGTATACCATTCAGGAACAAACAGGTAACGCTGAACCCCAGAGGGGTATACTCATTGATCCTGTTATGTAGTATACCATTCAGGAACAAACAGGTAACGCTGAACGCCAGAGGGGTATACTCATTGATCCTGTTATGTAGTATACCATTCAGGAACAAACAGGTAACGCTGAACGCCAGAGGGGTATACTCATTGATCCTGTTATGTAGTATACCATTCAGGAACAAACAGGTAACGCTGAACGCCAGAGGGGTATACTCATTGATCCTGTTATGTAGTATACCATTCAGGAACAAACAGGTAACGCTGAACCCCAGAGGGGTATACTCATTGATCCTGTTATGTAGTATACCATTCAGGAACAAACAGGGAACGCTGAACGCCAGAGGGGTATACTCATTGATCCTGTTATGTAGTACACCATTCAGGAACAAACAGGGGACGCTGAACGCCAGAGGGGTATACTCATTGATCCTGTTATGTAGTATACCATTCAGGAACAAACAGGTAACGCTGAACGCCAGAGGGGTATACTCATTGATCCTGTTATGTAGTATACCATTCAGGAACAAACAGGGAACGCTGAACGCCAGAGGGGTATACTCATTGATCCTGTTATGTAGTATACCATTCAGGAACAAACAGGGAATGCTGAACGCCAGAGGGGTATACTCATTGATCCTGTTATGTAGTATACCATTCAGGAACAAACAGGGAATGCTGAACGCCAGAGGGGTATACTCATTGATCCTGTTATGTAGTATACCATTCAGGAACAAACAGGTAACGCTGAACGCCAGAGGGGTATACTCATTGATCCTGTTATGTAGTATACCATTCAGGAACAAACAAGGAACGCTGAACGCCAGAGGGGTATACTCATTGATCCTGTTATGTAGTATACCATTCAGGAACAAACAAGGAAAGCTGAACGCCAGAGGGGTATACTCATTGATCCTGTTATGTAGTATACCATTCAGGAACACAATTGGGCTATCTACAATGTTCAAGCAGGAGACGGAGAAATAAAAGTGGCAATCACAAAAGCAGTTGAAGCGGAGCTAAACAAGTCTATTGAACAAATATTTTGCTAAACCCAAACTTGATGTGAAAGTTCAGAGAGTATGGGTTACAGACATTTGAGAAGTCAGTAACTGACATACAGTACCAGTAAAAAGTTGACACACCTACTCATTCCAGTTTCCTTTATTTTTTATTATTTTCTACATTGTAGAACAATAGTTAAGACATCAAAACTATAAAATAAAACATATGGAATCATGTGGTAACCAAAAAAGTGTTAAACAAATCAAAACAGCTTTGAACTCTCTTGGCATTCTCTCAACCAGCTTCACCTGGAATGCTTTTCCAACATTCTTGAAGGAAATCCCACATGTGCTGAGCACTTGTTGACTGCTTTTCCTTCACTCTGCGGTCCAACTCATCCCAAACCATCTCAGTTGAGTTGAGGTTGGGTGATTGGGGAGGCCAGGTCATCTGATGCAGCACGCCGTCACTCTCCTTCTTGGAAATAAAGCCCTTACAAAGCCTGGAGGTGTGTTGGGTCATTGTCCTGTTCAAAAACAAATGATAGTGGGACTAAGCGCAAACCAGATGGGATGGCGTATCGCTGCAGAATGCTATGGTAGACATGCAGGTTAAGTGTGCTTGAATTCAAAATAAATCACTGACAATGTCACCAGCAAAGCACTCCCACACCATCACACCATCTCACACCATCTCCTCCGTGATTCATGGTGGGGACCATACATGCGGAGATCATCCGTTCATCTACTCTGCGTCTCAAAAGACACAGCGGTTGGAACCAAAAATCTGAAATATGGACTCATCAGACCAAAGGACAGATTTCCACCGGTCTAATGTCCAATGCTGCTGTTTCTTGGCCCAAGCAAGTATCTTCTTATTATTGGTGTCCTTTAGTAGTGGTTTCTTTGCAGTAATTCAACCATGAAGGCCTGATTCACGCAGTCTCCTCTGATCGGTTTATGTTGAGATGTGTCTGTTACTTGAACTCTGTGAAGCATTTATTTGGCCTGCAATTTCTGAGGCTGGTAACTCTAATGAACTTATCCTCTGCAGCAGAGGTAACTGTGGTCTTCCTTTCCTTTGGATGTTCTCATGAGAGCCTATTTCATCATAGTGCTTGATGGGTTTTGCGACTGCACTTGGGCTCCTGAGTGGTACAGCGGTCTAAGGCACTGCATCTCAGTGCTAGAGGCGTCACTACATACACCCTCGTTCGAATCCAGTCTTGATCACAACCTGCCGTGATTGAGAGTCCCATAGGGCGGCGCAAAATTGGCCCAGTGTCGTCTGGGTTTGGCCGGTGTAGGCAGTCATTGTAAATAAGAATTTGTTATTAACTGACTTTCCTAGTTGAGTAAAAAAAAAAATTAAGAAACTTTCAAAGTTCCTGACATTTTCCGGATTGACTGACCTTAATTTCTTAATTGAAATGCATTCCAGGTGACTACCTCATGAAGCTGGTTGAGAGAATGCCAAGAGGGTGCAAAGCTGTCATCAAGGCAAAGGGTGGCTACTTTGAAGAATCTAAAATACACAATATATTTTTATTTGTTTAACACTTTTTGGCTACTACATAATCCCATATGTGTTATTTCATAGTTGTGTTGTCTTTACTATTATTCTACAATGTAGAAAATAGTACAAAATAAAGAAAAACCATGGAATGAGTAGGTGTGTCCAAACTTTTGACTGGTACTGTAGGTGCTCAGATGACTGAGCTGGAGTAGATGCAGGAATCTCTTACCGCTGAAAATAATACCTGAAGAAAACCTCTGGAGGGAGACAAACAGCAGAGAGTGCAATAGGCTTTATTCCTTACAGTCACATGATATACAGGCCTACTCTGTTGTGGACACAGATATGATGTTGTGGTTGTAATGTTTGGAAATATTTTTATAGTTTAAGGGCTATCCAAGTTCACCTGCCCTTGGCTATAGCCTACATACATACCATCACTTGGAGAGTATGGAATCAGCTTTGGCTGTGTTAGGTTTTAAAGTGTTTTATTACGTAAAGGTTAAAACATTTATAATAAAACAGTATTAGTTCAAATATAACATTTTCATTTAGGTTGATATAATGAAACATGTACAATGTCCAAGGTATACTGTTTTCTTTCTTTAAATACCATAAAACCTTATAAAGATATTTTTTTCAAGTTATAAGAATAGATATGAATAGAATATGAAGGGCTGGTTTCCTGGGACCTCACTTATAAAAATGTTCTTAGATTTATACTTGAACGTAGTCGTGAGATCATTTCCAACGGTGTGCTTACGTTCGATTCATAAAAGATACTGAGCATAAAAAAACCTTGCTTATGCAGGTTCTAAGAGGCCCATTTGTTACTTACGCACCTGTGATCTAAAAATCTCAAATTAACTTAAAATTGACAGGAGCTGAACATGCCTTACAATCAGCGATTTCCCCTTATAGAATGCTAGCACAAATGAGGGTTTAGTCAGGAATAGCCATGGATCATCATGCGCATAAAGAATGTATTCCGGTCTCTGAAAACTCTCTCCCTGTCACGCTAGTTGAAAGATGGATTGGACCAAGGTGCAGCGTGGTAGGCGTACATTTTCCTTTATTTAATGAACACCGAAGAAAAACAACAAAATACCAAACGAAACGTGAAGCTAAATAATAGCGCTGACATGCAACTATCCATAGACAAGATCCCACAATCTAAGGTGGGAAAAAGGGCTGCCTAAGTATGATCCCCAATCAGAGACAACGATAAACAGCTGCCTCTGATTGGGAACCATACTAGGCCAACAAAGAAATAGAAACATAGATTTGCCCACCCAAGTCACACCCTGACCTAACCAAATAGAGAATAAAAACAAAAACACTCCCTTCTAAAAGCATGGTTTTCAATGTCTTCCAATAACGCAAGAACAGCCATGGTTACTTTTAAAAAATTTGACACACTATTTATAGAACATCGCATCCTGTTTTTGATTCAAAACACCTTGCGTCTGGCAATGAATTCCTCACACCTTTGATAATTCCTAACAAATTCTTCATAAAGCTAATGCAAAGTTTACCACAGACTTGGACGCATATGCGTCTCAAACTGCAATACCCCTACATAACCAGCATAGAAATCACTTACGTCAAGTCTAGACTTAGCGTAGGGATAAGATCATTTCCACATCTAAGTAAGGTTTTATTAATAACAACTTATAAACTCAGCAAAAAAGAAAGGTCCCTTTTTCAGGACCATGTCTTTCAAAGATAATTCGTAAAAATACAAATAACTTCACAGATCTTCATTGTAAAGGGTTTTAACACTGTTTCCCATGCTTGTTCAATGAACCATAAACAATTAGTGAACATGCACCTGTGGAACGGTCGTTAACTTCTTTGGAGTAGGGGGCAGTATTTTCACGTCCAGATGAAAAGCATGCCCAGAGTAAACGGCCTGCTACAAAGCCAGAAAAGCTAGAATATGCATATTATTAGTAGATTTGAATAGAAAACACTCTGAAGTTTCTAAAACTGTTTGAATGATGTCTGTGCGTATAACAGAACTCATATGGCAAGCAAAATCCTGAGAAGAAATCCAACCAGGAAGTGGGAAATCTGAGGTTGATGGATTTTCAACTCAGCTCCTATTGAAGATACAGTGGGATATTGGTAATGTTGCACTTCCTAAGGCTGTCTGATGCTTATCCTGTTAGGGCTGCAAGGCAAAGTGTTGAGTAGCCAGTGAAATCGTGCCCATTTCAAACGGCCTCCTACTCAAATCTTGCTCGTACAATATGAATATTATTATTCTTTTTGGATAGAAAACACTTTCTAGTTTCTAAAAGAGTTGGAATTATTTCTCTGAGTGAAACAGAAGTCCTTCTGCAGCACTTTTCCTGACCAGGAAGTGAAATGTCAGAAATCGATGCTCTTTTCAACATGATGCCTATACATGGTCTTGACACTTAGGAGTCTGCTGACACTCTATACGCCTTCCTATTGGTGTAAAGAGGATGTCAGAGAATAATTTTTTGTGCTCATCTTGTCCTGTGGTGGAAAAAAACCTATTTCTTTGACGTGAGCGTCCACTGCCGGTACTCTGAAGGAAGTGGGATTGACTTCTGTTTTGCCTTCGTAATGAACGGCTAACATCTCCGGCTCGAATTTTTTTTGATACATGTGACCATATCATCGTAATGTATGTTTTTTCAATATAGTTTAATCAGATTATTGAAACTTTATTCGGGAGTTTTGCCGTGTTCCGTCCTCTGACTGTGTTTACGTTGGAGAAATTTATGCCACTCGGCTCGTGCCAATGCTAATTGAAGAGGGAAATGTGCCATTCTAAATCGAAACAACGACTCATCTGGACAGAGGACACCTTCTTCAACCTTCTGATGAAAGATCAGCCAAAGTAAGACTCATTTTATGATGTTATTTCATATATCTGTCGTGCATGTGAACGGGTCGTGGGCGCCCAATGTGTCTCTCTATTGTGGCTACGCGCTAATATAGCGATACATTTTGTTTTCGCTGTAAAACATTTTATGAATCGGAAATATTGTTTGGAATCACAAGTTGCCTATCTTTCAATTGCTGCAAACTATATATTTTTCGGAAATGTTTTATGACGAGTAATTAGCTAATTGACGTTGGTGTCTGTAAATATTATGGCTGCTTTCGGTGCACTTTCTGAGTGTAGCTGAAATGTAAAATATGATTTATACCTGAAATATGCAATTTTTTTGAAAAAAAATATGCTATACAATAAATATGTTATCAGACTGTCATCTGATGAATTTGTTTCTTGGTTAGTGGCTATTTATATCTTTATTTGGTCGAATTTGTGATAGCACCTGATGGAGTAAGAAACTGATGGAGTTAGAAAAGTGGTGGCATTTGCTAACGTGGTTAGCTAATAGATTTACATATTTTGTCTTCCCTGTAAAACATTTTAAAAATCGGACATGTTGGTTTGATTCACAAGAAGTTTATCTTTCATCTGGTGTCTTGGACTTGTTAATGTGTGAAAGTTAAATATTTAAAAAAAATAGCTTTTGAATTGCGCGCCCTGCACTTGAGCTGGATGTTGTCATAAGTGTACCGGTGTCGGGCTGCACCCCAAACAGGTTAAACTGTGAAGTGGAGGCGAATGAGAGGGGAATGAGTCAGAGGTCTGCCAGCAGCCATGAGCTGACCATGCTCTGTCCATGCGTGTTCACATGAGAGTTCGCTCCCGTTCCATTTGCTTTTCTGAAGAAAAAGGAATTCTCCGGTTGGAACATTTTTTAAGAATTATGTTAAAAACATCCTAAAGATTGATTCAATACTTCGTTTGTCATGTTTTTAATGACTGTAATATAACTTTTTTTTACTTTTCGTCTGTAATTTCCGCTGGACTTGCCCACGCGTTGTGAGTTTGGAAAGTGTACTGAACGCTAGAACAACAAGGAGGAATTTGGACATAAATGATGGTTATTATCGAACAAAACAAACATTTATCATGGAACTGGGATTCCTGGGAGTGCATTCTGATGAGGATCATCAAAGGTAAGTGAATGTTTATAATGTTATTTCTTACTTTTGTTTACTGCAAAATATGGTGGATATATTTGTGTCTTGATTGGGCTCTGAGCGCCGACTCAGATTATTGCATGGTTTGCTTTTTCCGTAAAGCTTTTTTGAAATCTGACACAGCAGTTGCATTAAGGAGAAGTGCATCTAAAATTCCATGCATAGCAGTTGTATCTTTTAGCAATGTTTATTATGAGTATTCCTGTAAATTAATTTTGCTCTCTGCAAAATCAAAGGATGTTTTGGAACTTCTGAACGTAACGCGCCAATGTAAACTCAGATTGTTGGATATAAATATGAACTTTACCGAACAAAACATACATGTATTGTGTAACATGAAGTCCTATGAGTGTCATCTGATGAAGATCATCAAAGGTTAGTTATTCATTTTATCTATATTTCAGCTTTTTGTGAATCCTCTCTTTGGCTGGAAAAATATTCTGTGAATAGGCACTCACCTAACATAATCGTTTGGTTTGCTCTCGTCATAAAGCCTTTTTGAAATCGGACACTGTGGCTGGATTTACAACAAGGGTATCTTTAAAATGGTGTAAAATACATGTATGTTTGAGGAATTTTAATTATGGGATTTCTGTTGTTTTGAATTTGGCGCCCTGCAGTTTCACTGGCTGTTGAAGAGGTGGGACGCTACCGTCTCACGTACCCTAGAGATGTTAAGACACTAACAGCTTACAGACGGTAGGCAATTAAGGTCACAGTTATGAAAACTTAGGACACAAAAGAGGTATTTTGACTGACTCTGAAAAACACCAAAAGAAAGATGCCCAGCGTCCCTGCTCATCTGCCTGAACGTGCCTTAGGCATGCTGCAAGGAGGCATGATGACTGCAGATGTGGCAAGGGCAATAAACTGCAATGTCCGTACTTTGAGAAACCTAAGACAGCGCTACAGGGAGAAAGGACGGACAGCTGATCATCCTCGCAGTGGCAGACCATGTGCAACAACACCTGCACAGAATCGGTACATCCGAACATCACACCTACGGGACAGGTACAGGATGGCAATAACAACTGCCCGAGTTACACCAGGAACGCACAATCCCTCCATCAATGCTCAGACTGTCCGCAATAGGCTGAGAGAGGCTGGACTGAGGGCTTGTAGGCCTGTTGTAAGGCAGGTCCTCACCAGACATCACCGGCAACAACGTCGCCTATGGGCACAAACCCACTGTCACTGGACCAGACAGGACTGGCATAAAGTGCTCTTCACTGATGAGTCACGGTTTTGTTTCACCAGGGGTGATAGTCGGATTCGCATTTATCGTCGAAGGAATGAGCGTTACACCGAGGCCTGTACTCTGGAGCGGGATCAATTTGGAAGTGGAGGGTCCATCATTGTCTGGGGCGGTGTGTCACAGCATCATCGGAATGAGCTTGTTGTCATTGCAGGCAATTTCAACACTGTGCGTTACAGGGAAGACATCCTCCTCCCTCATGTGGTACCCTTCCTGCAGGCTCATCCTGACATGACCCTCCAGCATGACAATGCCACCAGCCATACTGCTCGTTCTGTTCGTTCTGTTCTGCTTTTTACAAAAAAATAATAATAATCTGACACAGCGGTTGCATTAAGAACCAGTGTATCTTTAATTATATGTAAAACATGTATCTTTCATCAAAGTTTATGATGAGTATTTCTGTTATTTGACGTGGCTCTCTGTAATTACTCCGGATATTTTGGAGGCATTTCTGAACATGTCGCCAATGTAAACCGAGATTTGTGGATATAAATATGCACATTATCGAACAAAACATAAATGTATTGTGTAACGTGATGTCCTATGAGTGTCATCTGATGAAGATTATCAAAGTTTAGTGATTAGTTTTATCTCTATTTCTGCTTTTGTGTGACTATCTTTGGCTGGGAAAAATGTCTGTGTGTTTTTTGGATTTGGTGGTGATCTAACATAAATATATGTTGTGTTTTCGCTGTAAAACATTTAAAAAATCGGACACGATGGGTAGATTAACAAGATGTTTATCTTTCATTTGCTGTATTGGACTTGTTAATGTGTGAAAGTTAAATATTTCCCAAAAATATTTTTGAATTTCGTGCGCTGCCTTTTCAGCGGAATGTTGGGGGGGTTCCGCTAGCGGAACGTGTGTCCTAGAAAGGTTCATCTTCATGAATAGGACTTGGAAATATGGCAGTATGGATTAGCCAAATACTTTTACCTGAGCATAACCCAACATAAGGACTTATTATGTAAAACAAAATATATGATTTCTGCTCTTTTGCCGCGATCCACCAAATGAATTTGGTATGTCATCATAGTGGTCTCTGACTTGTAGTCAGACTCGCTCAAGCAAACAAATTAAAATGTGCGGCTTTTTCAATGAGGATTTGAATGTCATTGAGAAAACAGAAAGGTGTCAAATATTTTTTTTACGCAAACATCCTTAATGATTTTTTAAGTAATCCTAGAAGTAATCATCTAGTTTTTTCAAAAGTATCTGTTATCTGATTATAATTTTTTTGCTGGTAACCATAGCCACGGGAAGTAGTTTGTGGGTGGAGGTGAAGTAGTTTGGGGGTGCTGCGAATGCAAACAGCTGACTGGGAATGTAAACTATGCCAGATAAATCCTACACATGCATTGCAATAAAAGGCATACATACACAGGCGTGCAGTATTAGTGATGGGTCGTTCGTGAGCGAGTCAGCTCTAAAAGCCGACTCTTGTAGGTTAATGTTGGGAGCCGGCTCGCATATCAGAAGAGCTGAATCTATTTATAAAAATACAAAAAAATGAAGATATGAATAATCAAAATATTTAAATGAATAGAATGAAGTACTTCAAAGAACGAATAAAATAAAAATAAAAATATAGGCCTAAATGCTCAAGCGCACACATATTCGTTCTGACTGTCTGCTCAGACTAACAGCCTCACCTGTTGTTCCTGTCAATCAGACACGCAGTGTCAACCAATGAACCAAAGATGCGTGAGGGAGGGCCAAGCCAACTCACCCACAGTCACACACTTAGCAACTGAGGAGAGAGAAGAAAAAAACAACAGCTGGAAAATGAGTCGGAAGCACAGTAGCATTTTGATGCATTATAATAATGTAGACAATGTTAGAGCACAGTGTAGAATATCTCATATAAAGCCGGTTCTATGCACAACCTACACCGGCATATGTGTACTGTGCACCCAACTGTGAAGCTAGCTGTAGCGGAGCTTCGAGAAACTAGCAGGCCTTCTAGTGATAGTGGTGGAGCCAACACCTCCACGTGGTCAAGTAGGCCTATTCCGTGACCCACAGCAATGCAGTCTTCTATGGACCAGTTTATGCCAAAGTCTATGTCTCTAGCAAAAGAAGGCCAAATTGATATTGCATTGGCTAAAATTATTGCCACCAATTTTCAGCCATTTTTGATCGTGGAGGACAGAGGTTTAAGAAATTATAGCAATAGTCTAAATCCAATGTACACAATTCCAAGCAGGAAACCCCTTTCAAAATCACGTATTCCACAACTGTACGAGAGCACACAGGCTTCAGTGCGGGAAAGAGTCCAAAAAGCTACTGCAGTTTGCCTTACCACTGACTGCTGGACATCAAGGGTAACCACTTCTTACATGTCAGTTACATGTCATTTTATTTATGTTTTTTCGATGTCTAGCTGTCTTCTGGACTGCTTTGTGTTCAGCAACAGACACACCTCAGGGAACTTGGCAGAGGAACTGTTGAGAGTGGCCAGAGAATGGCAAGTAGATGGAAAAGTGGTCTGTTGTGACATTTTAAAATGGACCCATCATCCATATCTTTCCCACACTAATAAGTTACTGTTCTCTCTTTTCAGCTATGTGACAGCCTCAAAAATGATACTCCTATGTAAGGGTCTGCAGCAAATCACAGCCAGCCACCAGAGAGAAGCAAATGTAACCACAGGACATGTGACAGAGTTGATAGACACCATATGTTCATCAATAGACAGAAAGTTCCAGAGAATGGAATATAATCACGTGCTATCAGAAACCGCTGCACCTGACCCCAGGTTTAAGAAGTTAGCCTTCAGTGATGCCAGAGCGATTGATGAGGCTCTTCAAAGAATAACCTCAGCAGCAGGGAGGGACAGCCCCAGCAGTCAGCTGGCTCAGGCACCAGGGCAACAGGAAGAAGAGGGATCAGATGGAGCAGAGGCACCAGCAGTAGTGCCACAAACGTCTGCTGTTTGGATGCTGTTTGACGAGAGAGCAACTGGGGATGCAGTACGAAGGATTCCCTCAGCAGATGCCATAATGGAGGTCCGATCCTATTTGTCTGCAGATCATCTGAGCTGGTGGAAGAACAAGGCCTCTGTCTACCCACGGCTTACTAAAGTCATGACAGGGAGACTCTGCGTAGTGGCCACATCCGTTCCCTCTGAGAAGGTCTTCTCGAAAACGGGACAAATATTTACTGGGAGAAGAAACTGCATAAGCCCCTCGAAAGTTAGGCAGCTTGGATTTCTGAATGCAAATCTCTCATAAAAGCAAAATATGGTCAGCATTGCTGTGTGCTGCTGGTTATAACATGGCAATAAAGAAGAGAGAGAAAAGAGGGACCAGTTTAATATTTTAAGTGGCATGTCTGCATGTTGCGGTTTTGCACATTGTTATATATATTTTTTTTATATGGTGCAATATTTTTTTTCACCTTTATTTAACCAGGTAGGCTAGTTGAGAACAAGTTCTCATTTACAACTGCGACCTGGCCAAGATAAAGCAGAGCAGTGTGAACAGACAACAACACAGAGTTACACATGGAGTAAACAATAAACAAGTCAATAACATGGTAGAAAAAAAGAGAATCTATATACAATGTGTGCAAAAGGCATGAGGAGGTAGGCAATAAATCGAATAATTACAATTTAGCAGATTAACACTGGAGTGATAAATCATCAGATTATCATGTGCAAGTAGAGATACTGGTGTGCAAAAGAGCAGAAAAGTAAATAAATAAAAGCAGTATGGGGGTGAGGTAGGTAAATTGGGTGGGCTATATACCGATGGACTATGTACAGCTGCAGCGATCGGTTAGCTGCTCAGATAGCAGATGTTTAAAGTTGTTGAGGGTGATAAAAGTCTCCAACTTCAGAGATTTTTGCAATTCGTTCCAGTCGCAGGCAGCAGAGAACTGGAAGGAAAGGCGGCTAAATGAGGTTTTGGCTTTAGGGATGATCAGTGAGATACACCTGCTGGAGCGCGTGCTACGGGTGGGTGTAGCCATCGTGACCAGTGAACTGAGATAAGGCGGCACTTTACCTAGCATAGCCTTGTAGATGACCTGGAGCCAGTGGGTCTGACGACGAAAATGTAGCGAGGGCCAGCCGACTAGGGCATACAGGTCGCAGTGGTGGGTTGTATAAGGTGCTTTAGTAACAAAACGGATGGCACTGTGATAAACTGCATCCAGTTTGCTGAGTAGAGTATTGGAAGCTATTTTGTAGATGACATCGCCGATGTCGAGGATCGGTAGGATAGTCAGTTTTACTAGGGTAAGTTTGGCGGCGTGAGTGAAGGAGGCTTTGTTGCGAAATAGAAAGCCGACTCTAGATTTGATTTTGGATTGGAGATGTTTGATATGAGTCTGGAAGGAGAGTTTGCAGTCTAGCCAGACACCTAGGTACTTATAGATGTCCACATATTCTAGGTCGGAACCGTCCAGGGTGGTGATGCTAGTCGGGCGTGCGGGTGCAGGCAGCGAACGGTTGAAAAGCATGCATTTGGTTTTACTAGCGTTTAAGAGCAGTTGGAGGCCACGGAAGGAGTGTTGTATGGCATTGAAGCTCGTTTGGAGGTTAGATAGCACAGTGTCCAAGGAAGGGCCAGAAGTATACAGAATGGTGTCGTCCTCTTAGAGGTGGATCAGGGAATCGCCCGCAGCAAGAGCAACATCATTGATATATACAGAGAAAATAGTCGGCCCGAGAATTGAACCCTGTGGTACCCCCATAGAGACTGCCAGAGGACCGGACAACATGCCCTCCGATTTGACACACTGAACTCTGTCTGCAAAGTAGTTGGTGAACCAGGCAAGGCAGTCATTAGAAAAACCGAGGCTACTGAGTCTGCCGATATGAATATGGTGATTGACAGAGTCGAAAGCTTTGGCCAGGTCGATGAAGACGGCTGCACAGTACTGTCTTTTATCGATGGCGGTTATGATATCGTTTAGTACCTTGAGCGTGGCTGAGGTGCACCAGTGACCGGCTCGGAAACCGGATTGCACAGCGGAGAAGGTACGGTGGGATTCAAGATGGTCAGTGATCTGTTTGTTGACTTGGCTTTCGAAGACCTTAGATAGGCAGGGCAGGATGGATATAGGTCTGTAACAGTTTGGGTCCAGGGTGTCTCCCCCTTTGAAGAGGGGGATGACCGCGGCAGCTTTCCAATCCTTGGGGATCTCAGATGATACGAAGGAGAGTTTGAACAGGCTGGTAATAGGGGGTGCGACAATGGCGGCGGACAGTTTCAGAAATAGGGGGTCCAGATTGTCAAGCCCAGTTGATTTGTATGGGTCCAGGTTTTGCAGCTCTTTCAGAACATCTGCTATCTGGATTTGGGTAAAGGAGAAGCTGGGGAGGCTTGGGCGAGTAGCAGCGGGGGGGGGGGGGGAGCTGTTGGCCAAGGTTGGAGTCGCCAGGAGGAAGGCATGGCCAGCCGTTGAGAAATGCTTGTTGAAGTTTTCGATTATCACGGATTTATCGGTGGTGACCGTGTTACCTAGCCTCAGTGCAGTGGGCAGCTGGGAGGAGGTGCTCTTGTTCTCCATGGACTTTACAGTATCCCAGAACTTTTTGGAGTTAGAGCTACAGGATGAACATTTCTGCTTGAAAAAGCTGGCCTTTGCTTTCCTGACTGACTGCGTGTATTGGTTCCTGACTTCCCTGAACAGTTGCATATCGCGGGGAATCTTCGATGCTATTGCAGTTCGCCACAGGATGTTTTTGTGCTGGTCGAGGGCAGTCAGGTCTGGAGTGAACCAAGGGCTATATCTGTTCTTAGTTCTGCATTTTTTGAACGGAGCATGCTTGTCTAATATGGTGAGAAAGTAACTTTTAAAGAATAACCAGGCATCCTCAACTGACAGGATGA
Source organism: Salvelinus alpinus (assembly GCF_045679555.1). Lineage (NCBI taxonomy): Eukaryota > Metazoa > Chordata > Actinopteri > Salmoniformes > Salmonidae > Salvelinus > Salvelinus alpinus. Next base: position 88,202,845 of record NC_092088.1, on the reverse strand, counting down.
GGTCAATATCCTTCCAGGGTACCCGGGCCAGGTCGATTAGAAAGGCCTGCTCGCAGAAGTGTTTTAGGGAGCGTTTGACAGTGATGAGGGGTGGTCGTTTGACCGCGGACCCTTAGCGGATACAGGCAATGAGGCAGTGATCGCTGAGATCTTGATTGAAGACAGCAGAGGTGTATTTGGAGGGCAAGTTGGTCAGGATAATGTCTATTAGGGTGCCCATGTTTACGGATTTAGGGTTGTACCTGGTGGGTTCCTTGATGATTTGTGTGAGATTGAGTGCATCTAGCTTAGATTGTAGGACTGCCGGGGTGTTAAGCATATCCCAGTTTAGGTCACCTAACAGAACAAACTCTGAAGCTAGATGGGGGGCGATCAATTCACAGATGGTGTCCAGGGCACAGCTGGGAGCTGAGGGGGGTCGGTAGCAGGCGGCAACAGTGAGAGACTTATTTCTGGAGAGATTAATTAGAAGTTCGAACTGTTTGGGCATAGACCTGGAAAGTATGACAGAACTTTGCAGGCTATCTCTGCAGTAGATTGCAACTCCTCCCCCTTTGGCAGTTCTATCTTGACGGAAAGTGTTATAGTTGGGTATGGAAATCTCAGAATTTTTGGTGGCCTTCCTAAGCCAGGATTCAGACACGGCAAGGACATCAGGGTTGGCAGAGTGTGCTAAAGCAGTGAGTAAAACAATCTTAGGGAGGAGGCTTCTGATGTTGACATGCATGAAACCAAGGCTTTTTTGATCACAGAAGTCAACAAATGAGGGTGCCTGGGGACATGCTTTAAAAAAAAAAAATTCAGATTGTATTCCTTTTGAATTGTTACATTTATATGCACTTTGTTTATATACATTAAAAACGTTTTACTTTAAATGCACATGTGTAATACCATCCTTCCTTGGGAATTTCTTTTTTTATTATTATGAAAAAAATAAAAATTATTAAATCCTTTTCAATGATAAGAATTCAAACATTGTAATTATTTTTCCACATAATGATCCTTATATGAAACAAAAACAGCCTATAGTCTGTACTGGATGCTGGCCAGTTTGAAGCATTGAGTGACTCAGTCTGTATAAGTGACAACCAATTTTAAAATAATACCTTCAAGTCATATGGCCAAGGTATGGCTTCATGGCTTTGATGCAGACTGAAATATGGTCATTTACTGACGTCTAGTGGTGGTGATATGCAACTGCAGGTAATTTGGGTCAATTATCTGCAGGATTCAGTGATGTTTAATTTTTGTCAGTGTTGCATGCAGTTAATTTAAGTCAACAAAATGGTAGTAGCTGAAATTTTGGTTAGGATGTTATTACAAATGGTATTATATTATAGGACATATTACATATGTGTCATGTACACTCTACAGAGCCAGGACCCTATTCAAGTGATACAGTTTTGTCAGGGAGGAGTGTGTAAGTGGAGGAAGAGGTGAAAGACGGCAGTACCAATGCAGATGATGAGGATGGAGCAAATGAGAGAAGGTGCACATAAAGACACAGACAAAGTGAGGATGCTGAAAAACAAGCTGATTAATGACTTTGCTAGCAAGGCTCTGTGCTGGGCTTTGGTGAGTAAGGCTGAGCAAGGGCCAGTGATAACTATTAAATGACATGGCTATGGATATTGGATCACTACACACATGATGCCCACAAGCTGAGAACAAGACTGAGAACAGACGGAGAACAAGATATATCTCAAAGTAATGGCTGGATTGCCATAACATTTGTTGTGCACAATCAAGACCCCAAGTGGAAGAAACGTATTGATTTGGTGACCACTTGACCATCAGGCCTTTTCATTTCCATTTTGTTTTCCATTTTCCATTTCCACTTTTACAGCTGCTAATTTTCTTGTTGGTATGTAATACTTGGTTAAAAAAATCTGCTGCTGATTTTATTATTTTGTTTTTTATATCATTCTATAGATGATGATGTTAGTTTATTTTAATTGAAGAGGTTAATGTATATTTAAGTTATATTTATTTTAAGTTATTCATTATTATTAAGAGAATTTTCCATTCAATAATTTAACCATTAACATTACATTTAGACTGTAAAAGGCCTTTAGCACATTTCTTATAGAGGGTATCAGTCTTGCATCAAATAGTGAATTCCACTGTATGTAGAATGTTGCATGTCTGCACAGTGTTACATTTTCACAGCTCACTGTCAGTAAATATTGTTCAGTAAATATTGCACTACAAGAGAGTTGAAAGACTGCAAAGGTAGAGTTATTTAAAGCTTTGAATTTGTCAATTGGGTTCTGGAAGTGTGTGGTTACAGCAATTGTGCAAGGTTGGTGTGGCCTGTGGTGGTGGGGCCCAACGTGATATCTTTCATGGGGCCCAAAATCCCTGGTGGCGCCCCTGTACATACATCATATTAATTACTTAGGCCTACAATCAACAAGGACCCATGAAGGCAAACAAACTTGCAAGGAATGAAGAAAATCATGAAATACAAAGCCGTGATTCAGCACATTTACATTACATTTAAGTCATTTAGCAGACGCTCTTATCCAGAGCGACTTACAAATTGGTGCATTCACCTTATGACATCCAGTGGAACAGCCACTTTACAATAGTGCATCTAAATCTTTTAAGGGGGGGGGGGGGTCAGAAGGATTACTTTATCCTATCCTAGGTATTCCTTGAAGAGGTGGGGTTTCAGGTGTCTCCGGAAGGTGGTGATTGACTCCGCTGTCCTGGCGTCGTGAGGGAGTTTGTTCCACCATTGGGGTGCCAGAGCAGCGAACAGTTTTGACTGGGCTGAGCGGGAACTGTACTTACTCAGTGGTAGGGAGGCGAGCAGGCCAGAGGTGGATGAACGCAGTGCCCTTGTTTGGGTGTAGGGCCTGATCAGAGCCTGAAGGTACTGAGGTGCCGTTCCCCTCACAGCTCCGTAGGCAAGCACCATGGTCTTGTAGCGGATGCGAGCTTCAACTGGAAGCCAGTGGAGAGAGCGGAGGAGCGGGGTGACGTGAGAGAACTTGGGAAGGTTGAACACCAGACGGGCTGCGGCGTTCTGGATGAGTTGTAGGGGTTTAATGGCACAGGCAGGGAGCCCAGCCAACAGCGAGTTGCAGTAATCCAGACGGGAGATGACAAGTGCCTGGATTAGGACCTGCGCCGCTTCCTGTGTGAGGCAGGGTCGTACTCTGCGGATGTTGTAGAGCATGAACCTACAGGAACGGGCCACCGCCTTGATGTTAGTTGAGAACGACAGGGTGTTGTCCAGGATCACGCCAAGGTTCTTAGCGCTCTGGGAGGAGGACACAATGGAGTTGTCAACCGTGATGGCGAGATCATGGAACGGGCAGTCCTTCCCCGGGAGGAAGAGCAGCTCCGTCTTGCCGAGGTTCAGCTTGAGGTGGTGGTCCGTCATCCACACTGATATGTCTGCCAGACATGCAGAGATGCGATTCGCCACCTGGTCATCAGAAGGGGGAAAGGAGAAGATTAATTGTGTGTCGTCTGCATAGCAATGATAGGAGAGACCATGTGAGGTTATGACAGAGCCAAGTGACTTGGTGTATAGCGAGAATAGGAGAGGGCCTAGAACAGAGCCCTGGGGGACACCAGTGGTGAGAGCACGTGGTGAGGAGACAGATTCTCGCCACGCCACCTGGTAGGAGCGACCTGTCAGGTAGGACGCAATCCAAGCGTGGGCCGCGCCGGAGATGCCCAACTCGGAGAGGGTGGAGAGGAGGATCTGATGGTTCACAGTATCGAAGGCAGCCGATAGGTCTAGGAGGATGAGAGCAGAGGAGAGAGAGTTAGCTTTAGCAGTGCGGAGCGCCTCCGTGATACAGAGAAGAGCAGTCTCAGTTGAATGACTAGTCTTGAAACCTGACTGATTTGGATCAAGAAGGTCATTCTGAGAGAGATAGCGGGAGAGCTGGCCAAGGACGGCACGTTCGAGAGTTTTGGAGAGAAAAGAAAGAAGGGATACTGGTCTGTAGTTGTTGACATCGGAGGGATCGAGTGTAGGTTTTTTCAGCAGGGGTGCAACTCTCGCTCTCTTGAAGACGGAAGGGACGTAGCCAGCGGTCAAGGATGAGTTGATGAGCGAGGTGAGGTAAGGGAGAAGGTCTCCGGAAATGGTCTGGAGAAGAGAGGAGGGTATAGGGTCAAGCGGGCAGGTTGTTGGGCGGCCGGCCGTCACAAGACGCGAGATTTCATCTGGAGAGAGAGGGGAGAAAGAGGTCAGAGCACAGGGTAGGGCAGTGTGAGCAGAACCAGCGGTGTCGTTTGACTTAGCAAACGAGGATCGGATGTCGTCGACCTTCTTTTCAAAATGGTTGACGAAGTCATCTGCAGAGAGGGAGGAGGGGGGAGGAGGGGGAGGAGGATTCAGGAGGGAGGAGAAGGTGGCAAAGAGCTTCCTAGGGTTAGAGGCAGATGCTTGGAATTTAGAGTGGTAGAAAGTGGCTTTAGCAGCAGAGACAGAAGAGGAAAATGTAGAGAGGAGGGAGTGAAAGGATGCCAGGTCCGCAGGGAGGCGAGTTTTCCTCCATTTCCGCTCGGCTGCCCGGAGCCCTGTTCTGTGAGCTCGCAATGAGTCGTCGAGCCACGGAGCAGGAGGGGAGGACCGAGCCGGCCTGGAGGATAGGGGACATAGAGAGTCAAAGGATGCAGAAAGGGAGGAGAGGAGGGTTGAGGAGGCAGAATCAGGAGATAGGTTGGAGAAGGTTTGAGCAGAGGGAAGAGATGATAGGATGGAAGAGGAGAGAGTAGCGGGGGAGAGAGAGCGAAGGTTGGGACGGCGCGATACCATCCGAGTAGGGGCAGTGTGGGAAGTGATGGATGAGAGCGAGAGGGAAAAGGATACAAGGTAGTGGTCGGAGACTTGGAGGGGAGTTGCAATGAGGTTAGTGGAAGAACAGCATCTAGTAAAGATGAGGTCAAGCGTATTGCCTGCCTTGTGAGTAGGGGGGGAAGGTGAGAGGGTGAGGTCAAAAGAGGAGAGGAGTGGAAAGAAGGAGGCAGAGAGGAATGAGTCAAAGGTAGACGTGGGGAGGTTAAAGTCACCCAGAACTGTGAGAGGTGAGCCGTCCTCAGGAAAGGAGCTTATCAGGGCATCAAGCTCATTGATGAACTCTCCAAGGGAACCTGGAGGGCGATAAATGATAAGGATGTTAAGCTTGAAAGGGCTGGTAACTGTGACAGCATGGAATTCAAAGGAGGCGATAGACAGATGGGTAAGGGGAGAAAGGGAGAAAGACCACTTGGGAGAGATGAGGATCCCGGTGCCGCCACCCCGCTGACCAGAAGCTCTCGGGGTGTGCGAGAACACGTGGGCAGACGAGGAGAGAGCAGTAGGAGTAGCAGTGTTATCTGTGGTGATCCATGTTTCCGTCAGTGCCAAGAAGTCGAGGGACTGGAGGGAAGCATAGGCTGAGATGAACTCTGCCTTGTTGGCCGCAGATCGGCAGTTCCAGAGGCTGCCGGAGACCTGGGACTCCACGTGGGTGGTGCGCGCTGGGACCACCAGGTTAGGGTGGCCGCGGCCACGCGGTGTGAAGCGTTTGTATGGTCTGTGCAGAGAGGAGAGAACAGGGATAGACAGACACATAGTTGACAGGCTACAGAAGAGGCTGCGCTAATGCAAAGGAGATTGGAATGACAATTGAACTACACGTCTCGAATGTTCAGAAAGTTAAGCTTGCGTTGCAGAAATCTTCTTGACCAAAATTATTAAAATGATACAGTACTGCGGAAGTGGGCTAGCTAGCAGTGGCTGCGTTGTTGACTTTGTTTGAGAGTGTCGCTGGCTAGGTAACCTCGGTAGCTAGCTATGTAACCTCGGTAACTGGCTCGTTAATTAGTATAAACTACACAATTGTCTTAGATACAAGGACAGCAAAGACAACTATGTAGCTAGCTAACACTACACTAATCAATCGTTCCGTTGATCCGTTGAATGTAATAGTTTCTACAGTGTTGCTATTCGGTGGCTAGCTGGCTAGCGAGCAGTGTTGACTACGTTACGTTAAAAGGACGAAAAATAGCTGGCTAGCTAACCGAATTAGTCTAAACTACGCAGTTATCTTAGAAACAAAGACAGCAAAGACAACTATGTAGCTAGCTAACACTACACTAATCGAGTCGTTCCGTTGAATGTAATAGTTACTACAGTGTTGCTGTTCGGTGGCTAGCTGGCTAGGTAGCAGTGTTGACTACGTTACGTTAAAAGTTACGTTAAAAGAACGAAGAATAGCTGGCTAGCTACGCAATTATCTTTGATACAAAGACGGCTAAGTAGCTAGCTAAGATTAAACAAATCAAACCGTTGTACTGTAATGAAATGAAATGAGAATGTGAAAATGTGATACTACCTGAGGAGCGAAGCGGAATGCGACCGGTTTCCACTCTAGCTTCCGCACGACTGAATGGACAGTGCCTTGGTACAGGTAGGCATAGTGGAGCTCCGTGGCATGTGGCTGAATGGACAACGTCTCTGTCTAGTAGCCATCAAGAAGTATTCAGTTTGTGGGCAGTTAGAATTTTTTTTTTGACACAGTTGAGTAGCCTACAATGCTTATATGAAAATCCAAACTGGCACGCAGATCTTTTGTAAATTGTCACTCATATGAAAAGGGTTGCCGATCCCCTGGTATAGGCTATATGAAGCCGCCCTTGTGGAACGGAACATACAGTGTACCATGCAGTGGCATTGTCTCGTGCACTTGCCACCAAGATTGTTGATCTGCATTCAGAGATGTTCCTTATAATGTGTGTGCCCGGCTCATTCTTGTATATGCCTGTCTGCATTATTCTCCAGGGAAGCAAAACATCTGGGTGCTCATTATGTACAAAAACAGGCCTACATCCACACTAGAGCTGAATAACTTAGCTATATTTAATGGCGTTTTGCCAGAAAGATAGATTTGTTAGAATATCTCATTTAATTCAGGAAGATGGAGAAGCATGATAGAGGGAGAGGTGGAAATGCATCATACCAGAGGCAGGTAGGCTCAGGTAGGGTTTAAGTATGTAGGCAGAGGATGATGATGAAGTAGGCCTAAAGTAAGATTTTTTAAAGGTTAACCCAACTAAATAATCATTCATGATTTACATTATCTCAATTATCATTCTGTCACTGCATGACAATCCACATTTGCTATGTAGCCTACAATTGTTATTGTTTTTTAGGCCAAAATTGGTGAAATTCTCTAGCAAGTTGTTTAGTTGTGTTTACTTTGATACCAATTGGCCTACATGGCGTTAGAAGAAATAAAAGTGCACACTACAGATGGCTATATCAGTCCGCTAATACAGGACTGGTATAGGCCCAGTGTACTACTTTTGTCATTTTTTGAATAATATACAGTACCAGTAAAAAGTTTAGACACAGCTAATCATTCCATGGTTTTTTTATTTTTACTATTATTCAACATTGTAAAATAATAGTGACGACATCAAAACTATGAAATAACACATATAGAATCAATACGCCATCCCATCTGGTTTATGCTTATCATATATGTTTTTCAACAGGACAATGATCCAACACACCTCCAGGCTGTGTAAGGGATATTTTACCAAGGAGAGTGATGGCGTGCTGCATCAGATGACCTGGCCTCCAAAATCACCTGACCTCAACCCAATTGAGATGATTTGGGAAGAGTTGGACCGCAGAGTGAAGGAAAAACAGCCAACAAGTGCTCAGCATATTTGGGAACTCCTTCAAGACTGTTGGAAAAGCTGTCCTCATGAAGCTGGTTGAGAGAATGCCAAGAGTGTGCAAAGCTGACATCAAGGCAAAGGGTGGCTTCTTTGAAGAATCTACAGTATGTTTTGATTTGTTTAACGCTTTTTAGGTTACTACATGATTCCATATGTGTTATATCATAGTTTTGATGTCTTCACTATAATTCTACAATTTAGAAAATAGTAAAATAAAGAAAAACCCTTGAATGAGTGGGTGTGTCTAAACTTTTGACTGGTAATGTATATTTTTTATTCAGGGGGTTCTGCAGCACCCTCAGTACGGTTGTGCTGGCAACAGTACATTATTACAGTTACAGGTGTTTTGTAATCCTTTACTTGTAACGGATTACATGTAATCCATTACACCCCAACCCTGATCCTGGGAAGGTCATCTGCTGGCCGACAGATCGCCTGGAGGCGCTGGGGAAGCAAAGAGGTATCAATATACGTACAATCAATTAGAAGCAAAAGTTTTCCTCAAAATCTATCTCAGAATAGCTCAGAAACTCATAGACAAGCTTTATTGATCAAAATGTCATAATTCATTGGATTCATGCATTTAATGCAACACGAGTGCTAAATATTCAAGAGGAAATCTCAAATGCCACTGACTTGCCAGAATGTCCCTTGTCCTCGGTACAGTTTGTAGACCATGGTGATGGGAATGAGAGAGAGGGAGGACATAGCCAGGAACCAGCCCAGCCCGTAGGCCCACCACGGGTACACATAGGTGTTGTTGAACTTCAGAGGGCTGTACTTCAGCAGCGAGAACACAAAGGTTCACTGGAAGAGGAAAAAGATGTCCCAAATATGTTGTTTTGTAATATCACTTGTCTTGTTTGATATTAACAGCACAATGTTTTGAAAGCAACTGCATTGTGAAATGATATCCGTAAATGTAAGTAAAATAATGATGAAAATGCACTTGACTTAAACTCACTGTGCACATAGTAGGGGTGATGTATAGCCAACAGTACTTCACCAGAGAGGAGGGCCTGTAGCCAATCATATCCTCAATGTTGTCACAGAAACGTTCAGCACCTTGGACAGAGACATATACAGGGTTCTCATGAACAGTGTCCTTGTTGAACGGATAGTTGAAGGAACTAAAGGAAGAACTACTATTTACAAAATGCAATTTCCCCATTCTTACCATATATCCATCCAATACTGAAAGACTGGCATATGGAGAGGAGTAGCAGAGTGGCACCACTGCACACATAATGATCAAACAGCTGTATGATGTAGAGGCCTCCCTGCAGAGAAATAGACATTCATTACAACTACTTTCAAACCTCGCTCCATGTTATCGATATGTGTTCTTACAGTATATCAGAGACCCATCTCTACCTGTTCGCACAGCAGAAACTGTTTGAGAACATGTGTGACCTGTGTCTGGGACCTCTCACCTCTGTGACCATGATGAGTCCGACCAGGCAGCAGCAGCAGCAGATGAGCAGCAGCAGTAACTCCCTCCGGTGGCCCTTTCTGAGGACGTTGGGGTAGACATCCGTTACCGAGGTCATAAGGCTCTCAAGGCCGACAAACTGGGGAACATGACAGAAGAGAGAGAGGGCAGTGTACATGAGAGGGTCAGGTACATGGAAGAACACAGCAGGACACCCAGGTGGAGGGAGGGTAAGGTACAGGGAAGAACTCAGCAGGACACACAGGTGGAGGGAGGGTAAGGTACAGGGAAGAACACAGCAGGACACCCAGGTGGAGGGAGGGTAAGGTACAGGGAAGAACACAGCAGGACACCCAGGTGGAGGGAGGGTAAGGTACAGGGAAGAACACAGCAGGACACCCAGGTGGAGGGAGGGTAAGGTACAGGGAAGAACACAGCAGGACACCCAGGTGGAGGGAGGGTAAGGTGCAGGGAAGAACACAGCAGGACACCCAGGTGGAGGGAGGGTAAGGTGCAGGGAAGAACTCAGCAGGACACCCAGGTGGAGGGAGGGTAAGGTGCAGGGAAGAACACAGCAGGATACCCAGGTGTAGGTTGTGGTGGGTGTTGAGCTCTAACCTGGCTGTCCAATCCTAACAGGATGATCATGGTGAAGAAACACACGGCCCAGAACTGAGGACAGGGGAGCAGGGACACTGCCTGCGGGTACACTATGAACACCAGGCCAGGACCTGCAGCAGAGCAGCAACAAAACGTTACAGAATACTCTACGTGTACCTCCGTTACACTGCATTAGAGACTAACCTGACTCAGCTACCGTAGAGATGTCCACACCCTGTTCTCCAGCCATATAACCCAGGATGGAAAAAATAGCAAAACCAGACAGGAAGCTGGTCCCACTGTTCAACAAGCACAGATAGAAGGAGTCTCTGCAAGGCACAAAACAGTCTTCAACATACGGTGCATTTGGGAAGTATTCAGAGCCCTTGACTTCTTCCACATTTTGTTATGTTACAGCCTTATTCTAAAATTAAATAGAAAATGTTCCTCTACACACAATACCAAATAATGAAAAAGCAAAAAACTGGTTTTTAGACATTTTTGCAAATGTATAAAAAAAAACTAACAGAAATACCTTATTTACATACGTATTCAGACCCTCTGCAATGAGACTCGAAATTGAGTTCAGGTGCATCCTGTTTCCATTGATCATCCTTGAGATATTTCTACAACTTGATTGGAGTCCACATGTGGTAAAATCAATTGTTTGGACATGATTTGAAAGGAACACACCTGTCTATGTAAGGTCCCACAGCTGATCGTGCATGTCAAAGCAAAAACCAAGCCATGAGGTTGAAGGAATTGTACGTAGAGCTCCGAGACAGGATTGTGTCGAGGCACAGATCTGGGGAAGGGTACCAAACAATTTCTGCAGCATGGAAGGGCCCCAAGAACACAGTGGCCTACATCATTCTTAAATGGAAGAAGTTTGGAACCGCTAACACTCTTTCTAGAGCTGGCCGCCCGGTCAAATTGAGCAATCGGGGGAGAAAGGTCTTCGTCAGGATTGTGACCAAGAACCCAATGGTCACTCTGACAGAGCTCCAGAGTTCCTCTGTGGAGGTGGGAGAACCTTCCAGAAGGACAACCATCTCTGCAGCACTCCACCAATGTTCGAATCACCAGACGGAAGCCACTCCTCAGTAAAAGGCACATGACAGTCCACTTGGAGTTTGTCAAAAGGCACCTAAAGGACAAGATTCTCTGGTCTGATGAAACCAAGTTTGAACTCTTTGGCCTGAATGCCAAGCATCACGTCTAGAGGAAACCTTGCACCATCCCTACGGTAAAGCACGGTAGTGCAGCTTCATGTTGTGGGGATGTTTTTCAGCGGCAAGTCCTAGGAGACTAATCAGGATCGAGGGAAAGATGAACGGAGCAAAGTACAGAGAGATCCTTGATGAAAACATGCTTCAGAGTGCTCAGGACCTCAGACTGGGGCGAAGGTTCACCTTCCAACAGGACAACAACCCTAAGCACACTGCCAAGACACTGGAGGAGTGGCTTCGGGGAAAGTCTCTAAATGTCCTTTAGTGGCCCAGCCAGAGCTTGGACTTTAACCAGATTGAACATCTCTGGAGAGACCTGAAAATAGCTGTGCAGCGACACTCCCCATCCAACCTGAGCTTGAGAGGATCTGCAAAGGAGAATGGGAGAAACTCCCCAAATACTGTATATGTGTCCCAAGCTGGTGGCATCATATCCAAGAAGACTCAAGCCTATAATGGCTGCCAAAGGTGCTTCAACAAGAGTAAAGTGTGTGAATACTTATGTAAATGTACTATTTCAGTTTTTAAAACATTATACATTTACAATAACGTCTAAACACCTGTTTTTTCTATGTCATTATGGGGTATTGTGTGTAGTTTGACGAGGGATTTTTTTTTTCATCCATTTTAGAATAACGCTATAAGGTAACAAAGTGTGGAAAAAGTCAAGGGGTCTGAATACTTTCCGAATGCACTGTATTAGTTCTCCATTCTCGTTTATATTAGGGTTGAATACTCTTTCATATTCGGTTTCAATCCTCTTTTACACACTATTGTAATTGGTGGTCAAAAAATATTTAAATTTAGGGGATTAAACTGATGAGGACAGAGGGCGCTGTTTTCACTTTGGGGGAAAATCGTGCCCAACTTAAACGGCCTCGTACTCAATTCTTGCTTGTACAATATGCATATTATTATTACTATTGGATAGAAAACACTCTCTAGTTTCTAAAACCGTTTGAATTATGTCTGTGAGTAAAACAGAACTCATTTGGCAGCACACTTTCTGACCAGGAAGTGGAAAGTCTGAAAATGATGCTCTGTTCAAGGGCCTGCCTATAAATGGGCATGATACGTATGAGTATACATGCACGTCATACACCTTCCCCTAGATGTCAAGAGGAAGTGAGAGAAGAAATGAAGTGATTATCTTGGTCTGAGATGGAATAAATCCTCTTGGAATGACGTGCCCGCCATTTCCTGTTTTCTGGAAAGCGCGAAGATGAACCTGGGATTGCCTTCTGGAAAGCTGTCGTTATAGGCGAATACTATCTCCGGCTTTGATTTTATTTGATACATGTCACAATATCATCGTAAAGTATGTATTTTCAATATAGTTTTATTAGATTATTGAAATTTTTTCGGGACGTTAGGCGTGTTGCGTTGTCTGTGTTTGTTGACGATGGAGAGCTTCGCGCCACGATGGAGAGCTTCGCGCCAGTGTGCTTGCTAATTCAAGAGGGAAAAACAATGTTCTAAATCCAAACAGCGACTGTTCTGGACAAAGGACCCCTTGTACAACATTCTGATGGAAGATCACCAAAAGTAGGACCCATTTTGTGATGCTATTTCATATATCTGTCGAACTGTGTACTAGTAGTTTTGCGCCCAGGTTTTGGCCACTCTCTCGCTATAACATAAGCCTTATGTCGTAATGAAGATATTTTTAGAATTCTAACACTGCGATTGCATTAAGAACTAGTGTATCTATCATTTCCTATACAACATGTATTTTTTTGTAATGTTTATGAATAGCTATTTGGTCAGAATAGGTGAGAGTCTAATAGAAATATCCGCACATTCTGGGAAAAAGATGCTACGTTAGCATAATGGATAACCACTGATTTCAGCTCTAAATATGCACATTTTCGAACAAAACATAAGTGTATGTATAACCTGATGTTATAGGACTGTCATCTGAGGAAGGTTTATGAAGGTTAGTGAAAATGTATATATTTTGCTGGTTTATTCGCTAACGCTAACGTGCCTATTGCTATCGCTAACGTGCCTTGATGAATGAATGCGGTTGTGTGGTAGGCTATTGTAGTAAGCTAATATAATGCTATATTGTGTTTTCGCTGTAAAACACTTAAAAAATCGGAAATATTGGCTGGATTCACAAGATGTTTGTCTTTAATTTGCTGTACACCATGTATTTTTCAGAAATGTTTTATGATGAGTATTTAGGTATTTCACGTTGGTCTCTATAATTACTCTGGCTGCTTCGGTGCTATTTCTGACGGTAGCTGTGATGGTAGCAGCAATGTAAAACTGATTTATACCTCAAATATGCACATTTTTCGAACAAAACATAGATTTATTGTGTAACATGTTATAGGACTGTCATCTGATGAAGTTGTTTCTTGGTTAGTTTGGTTGGTTTCGTGCATGCTACCTGTGCTGTGAAAAATGTCTGTCCTTTTTTGTATTTGGTGGTGAGCTAACATAAATATATGTGGTGTTTTCGCTGTAAAACATTAAAAAAATCGGACATGTTGACTGGATTCACAAGATGTGTATCTTTCATTTGCTGTATTGGACTTGTTAATGTGTGAAAGTTAAATATTTCTAAAAAATATTTTTTTAATTTCGCACTCTGCCTTTTGAGTGGAATGTGGGAGGTGTTCCGCTAGCGGAACGCCGGGGCTAGAAAGGTTAACATTTAGCCCGAGGTAATGCCTTGTCAGGGCATGTCGTGCCATGACTCTTCTAGGCGTAGCTGAATGAGATAACTATGCATTTAAGGGATTGAATGTACCGCATCCGATCCATCCGAGCAAGCCAAGCCAGTGTGGATTTTCCTTTCTAAGTGTTCTACTCCTCCATGCTTAACCAGGTGTGCATTTTTTCCATCTTCAGACCAGTTAGCACCACGGAATGAGCAAACTATGCAAGATCTTCACTGTGACAAATGAATACTGTGTATTCTAAATCAAACCCATACCCTAAAACTGAAGACTCACTTGTAACAGTCGTTGTTGTATTTGTTGTAGCTTCCAAGAGAAGTCAGGTATCCCAGGCATATGGCGTAAGAAAAAAAAACCTGGGTTCCTGCATCCATCCAAACCTTATTGAACACAAATAAGAGTTCAACTCAAGTCATAAACGGAACATTCAATAATCAAAACAGAAATCAGTTCCGGTAAGATGTGGTGAGATTGGAGAAGGACTTAGAGGGCAGGTTTCCTGGACACTGATTGAGCATACTCCTGAAGGATGTGGTGAGATTGGAGAAGGACTTAGAGGGCAGGTTTCCTGGACACTGATTGAGCATACTCCTGAAGGATGTGCAATGGAAAGGCTCAATTTAAAATGTTTTTTAGTCCCGGCCGATGCTGTATCTGTGTCCGGGAAACTGGCTCATAGATTTACACTACACATAATACCTGTGGATCAGCAAGCCTTGTAGCATTGGGATACATGTAGTAGAACATGCCATCTATAGCTCCAGGTAGGGTCACTCCTCGGACGAATAGCACCAGTAGCATGACATAGGGGAAGGTTGCCGTGAAGCACGCTGCCTAGGAATAAATAGTACAGGTATAATACAGAACAACACATTATAGACATTACCGGTATTACCATAGCAACTAGCATGTATTACCATAGCAACTAGCAGGTAATACCATACCAGCGAGCAGGTATTACCGTACCAACTAGCAGGTATTACCGTACAAACTAGCAGTTATTATCGTACCAACTAGCAGGTATTACCGTACCAACTAGTAGGTATTACCGTACCAACTAGCAGTTATTATCGTACCAACTAGCAGGTATTACCATACCAACTAGCAGGTATACCAAATAGCATGTATTACCATAGCAACTAGCATGTATTCCCATACCAACTAGGAGGAATTACCGTACCAACTAGCAAGTATTACCGTACCAACTAGCAGGTATTACCATGCCAACTAGCAGGTATTACCGTACCAACTAGCATGTATTGCCATACCAACTAGCATATATTACCATACAAACTAGTATCTATTACGATACCAATGTTGTGGAAATGCTTACACAGGGACACTCAAAGTCAATCTTAAATGAATCATTGTTTATTGTCAGCATGCTGGAGAGGTTCCAACACACTTGATGCACCATAGTGAACATCAGTCAGGAGCTCTCACGGGGCAGTCCAGTTTAGTTCCCTTATATACTGGTTACAGACATGTTACATAGGCACAGTTCATAGGATTGGTTCCGGCAAGTGTCTGGCACCGTCTCATATCTTAACTTAAAGAACATCTTCTGGGCGTTCTGCCAAATAGTCTAAAGGAGGAGGTCATGACCCCCACCCCCATGTCTTTAACGGTCACAGGTAGGAAACAAGGATACTTTATGACACCAAAGACAAGATGCTCAAAGTAAAATTTCCTTCACACCATCTAGCAGGTATTACCATACCAACTAGCAACTATTACCATAACAACCATCAGGTTGATGTTTATTTTTGTGAGTCTTGTCCTGGAGGCAGAACTGAGTGATTTCCCCTTAGATAAGCCAGCTGCAAAGTCAAAAAAGTCAAAGATTTAAGGTTAGGGTTAGCAGTGTGGTTAAGGTTAGGCTTAAGGTTAGGTTGGGTTTGGTTTAAAATTTGATGACTTTTGGCTGTGATTGCTAGTGTCCACTCTGCAGAGCTGCGTCCAGGACAAGATACATGATGAAAAACGCTAACCTGCTACCAACTATGAACCCATACATCTCACCAAGTAGGGTACAGCTACAGCAAATATTCCACCTCTGTTTTTTGTTGTTATTGATTTTTTTCTTCTTTTTACCTTTGATTTAAAGATTGATTGAGAATGGAATGATGCATGTGTTCAGTCTCACCTTTCCTGTAGACCTCACTCCTTTCCAGATACAGAAGTAGCAGATGGCCCAGGACAGCAGAAGGCACAGAGCCAGCTCCCATCTAATGACTCCAAGTGATTCTATTCCATCCGATATCCGCAGCACTCGCCGCCTGTGAGGAGAAAAGGTAGACACTGCAAAACATTTTGTCACCAAAATAAAATGTATCTGATATAAATATATTGTAGCCTATTGTAATATATTGTATGCACATAGAATAATTATTTCAAGTACCCTTACAGTACCCTTAAAAAAGAAAATAAGACTATCTGATTAATTTGAGGAAAGAATCTAATCATGAAAGATGTAATGGTTAAAAACACAGCATTATTATAGATTTACTTACTGCCAAAACTCTACAACTGAAGATGACGTATTCAGGAGGGGAACAGTCCAATTGCTGGTTACATTATTGGTACCAAATGTGACACAAGCATCTGAAATACATTGAAGTCTATTTGTAGCAAGTTAAAAGTTGACAGCTTGGTACCAAATGTGAGGCAAGGATCTGAACTATATGGAAGCTTAGTTGAAGCAGGTTCTAACCTCCAAAAAAGGGGAGAGGGTTCTACTAAGCTAACATATGGAATTGTTTTTTAAGATGGTCATACCATGGATCATTTAGATATTTGATTTTGAATTGTATGAACCCCGTAGGTATGAAAAAATATATTTGAAAGTTATTTGATAAAATTTAGATTTTGGCCTTGGCAAAACATGGAAAAAAAGACAGTCAAAAACCGGTACCGGGTTACCTTCAGTTCGTGAGAATTTTATCTATCTCATTGAATATAAACAGTCCATTCATGCCCTCCGCAAGGCAATCAAACAGGCACACGTCAGTACAGAGACAAAGTGGAGACGCAATTCAACGGGACGCACTGTATGTGTCATGGACTCCAGGCAATCACAGATTATAAAGGGAAAGCCAGCCAAATTGCGGACACCGACGTTTTACTCCCGGACAAGCTAAGCACCTTCTTCGCTCGCTTTGAGGACGACCCGGGCCGCTCTCGAGGACTGTGAGCTCTCTTTCTCCGCGGCCGAAGTGAATAAGACATTTAAGCGTGTTAACCCTCGCAAGGATGCCGGCCTAGACGACATCCCTAGCCGTGTCCTCAGAGCATGCACAGACCACCTGGCTTGAGTGTTTATGGACATATTCAATCTCTCTCAATCCCAGTCTGCTGTCCCCACTTGCTTCAAGATGTCCACCATTGTTCTTGTGCCCAAAAAAGTGAAGGTAACTGGTGGGACTGATTAAAAACAATGACGAAACAGAGCAAGGAAGAAGCCACTGCTCCAAAACCGCCATAAAAAAGCCAGACTATGGTTTGCAACTGCACATAAGGACAAAGATTGTACTTTTTGGAGAAATGTCCTCTGGTTTGATGAAACTGTTTTACCATAATGACCATTGTTATGTTTGGAGGAAAAAGGGGGAGGCTTGCAAGCCGAAGAACACCATCCCAACCGTGAAGCACGGGGGTGGCAGTATCATGGTTTGTTTTTCTTTTGCTGCTCGAGGGACTGGTGCACTTCATAAATTAGATGGCATCATGAGGGTGGAAAATGATGTGGATATATTGAAGCAACATCTCAAGACATCAGTCAGGAAGTTAAAGCTTGGTCGCAAATGGGTCTCCCAAATGGACAATGACCCCAAGCATACTTCCAAAGTTGTGGCAAATTGGCTTAAGGACAACAAAGTAAAGGTATTGGAGTGGCCATCACAAAGCCCTGACCTCAATCCAATATAAAATGTGTGGGCAGATCTGAAAAAGCGTTTGCGAGGTAGGAGGCCTACAAACCTGACTCAGTTACACCAGCTCTGTCAGGAAGAATGTGCCCAAATTCACCCAACTCATTGTGGGAAGCTTGTGGAAGGCTACCTGAAAAGTTTGACCCAAGTTAAGCAATTTGAAAGCAATGCTACCAAATACTAAGTGAGTGTATGTAAACTTCTCACCCACTGGGAATGTGATGAAAGAAATAAAAGTTGAAATAAATCAGTCTCTCTACTATTATTCTGACATTTCACATTCTGAAAATAAAGTGCTGATCCTAACGGACCTAAAACAGGGATTTTTTACTAGGATTAAATATCAGGAATTGTGAAAAACTGAGTTTAAATGTATTTGGCTAAGGTGTATGTAAACTTCCGACTTCAACTGTAACTAAGCTACAGAGGTAGCAGCTCCTGAAGGGATTATTGTAACCCAGTAGCCTCCAATGTACTATTTGATAAAACTGCTACAAAGTTTCATTTCAGCCACCAATATTCTAAATACCTATGTTCCAGTCATTATTAAAGTTGGCCCATGGCAGGTCAACAGTGAAGGATGAAAACAGGTAGTGGAAAGCCCAGGCCAGGATCACAATGTAGGTCATACATCCATATATAGTGATCACCTGGGCGGCGTAGCCCAATCCTGATGAAGGCAAGAACAGAAGCATAGCAGCATGCTCATAAAACCTAAAAGGATATATTTTGGAAAAGGAATGGGGCCCTATGTTACTGCACATTCATTAAGATCACTCACCACTTGTTTGTTTTGCAGGACTCATATAGAAATGAATAAATGTGTCTCAGCACGGTTAAGGAACACCCTTCCTTGGGCTTATAAAGTGAAGTGTTGCCTTTAAAGAAGAACTGAAAGTTTTCATTGCAGTGTGATTTATTTTACTTCACCAACGTTACAACTTTACAATCTGATGTAGCTAGCATAATCTTTAGACCAGGCTAGACAACATCTGCATTAAGACATCTGACAGGTAAGATATGTGTGAAGCGATGATAAAAGCTCACTCCGTGATTAGAGTTTGTCACAATAACAATGTACCCTTGTGCACAGAACTGTACAGAAGTGGAAGCTCCTTAGAGGAGGAAGGGGAGGACCATCCTCCTTAGTGAATTCCAATTTTTTTATTAGATCATACTAAATATATTCAAATGTCACCAAATAACTGATTGACACAATGTTTTGTAATGAACGTTTACAGTAGACTCAACAGCACTCAGTAGGGTAGCACCGTGGTGTAGCTGGAGGACACCTAGTTTCCATCTTCCTCTTGTTACATTTATTTCAATACGAAACCTAGGAGGCTTATGGTTCTCAACCCCTTCCATAGACTTACACAGTAATTATGACAACTTCTAGAGGACGTCCTCCAAACTATCAGCATGAACTGACATGTTGATCCACCCAAAGGATCAGAGAACGAATCTAGTAATGAAAACATAAGCTACAGCCAGCTAGCACTGCAGTGCATAACATGTGGTGAGCAGTTGACTTAAAGAGAGAGAAAGACAATATTTGAACAGTTTTAAACAAATTAATTCATTAAAAAATGAAGGAGAAGCAAGATAGAGAGATACAGAGAGAGAGATATATATTTTATTGTATTGTTTTCACTTTCACTTAGCTAGCGAATGCAGCTAGCTTGTTTAGCATACTCAAACATCCTGCTCAAACAGAGAGGGATGCTATGTTACCTAGTTGGCCGTGGCTTTCCAACATTGGAACTCTTCCAAGTCAAGGTAAGCTTTTGGTTTTATTAATTTATTGGACCGGGGCCCGCCTGTGTAACTGCTAAACTGCTTTCTGATTGTACATTGTACTTCATGACTGTAGCAGGTTTACTAACGCATCAGTTCTAGTAGTTCTAGTTGACTTTGAGGTGACAAAGATGTAGGCTGTGTGTAGCGGTTAGCATCATGATATGAAGGTTTTGCTTGTCACAGACAGTTAATGTGTAGTGCACTGAAGTCCAGAAGCAACCTCACGATGGCTATAGGTAAAATGTAACAATCATGTAGTAGCCTAAACCTATCGATGTTACATTGAACTGGGTGAATGGAATATGAATGACGAATGACAGTCATCCAATATGCTGTAATAGAAATAAGACCATGCTCATAAAAAAATATTGTCCTCCCTCATATTAAACGACACCGAACATCACTGCTGTACAGCTATACTCAACACAGAGATCACTATGTAATTCAATGATCCTCACCTTCAAACAGCGGGCAGATCTTCCGCCAGCAGGTGATGCCCCCCTGGCTGGTGTACTGTCCAAGAGCCGTCTCCAAGATGAACAGAGGGATGCCACAGGTCACCAGGTACAGGATATATGGGATGAAGAAGGCACCTACAGAACAGGCAGGAATCACAAAAAGTAGGCCTCTGTTCACTTTAACCATTAGTTGACTTTTGGGGGCCAGTGTGACAGGTTAGGTTTATTGGAAAGATTTCAACTACAATAGAGGCAGGCAGGAAACAGGAGACAAAGGGCTGTGAGACAGAGGCTTAATCCTAGACACATATAAAGTGGGATGTACACGGAGTGTGCGGGGCAACAGACAACGAACAGCAGAGGGGCTAAGGATTTTAGAGATGGGTAAAGGGCCGATGAAATGTGGGGAAAGTTTACGGGACTCCACCCGGATGGGCAAGTCCCGAGTGGAAAGCCATACCCTCTGCCCAAACGTGGCGCAGGGGTCCGGTGGAGATCTGCCTGTCTCCGATACCTGGATGTGGTCTTCAGAAGAGCAGCCCAGGCTCTCTTCCAGGTACAGCGACAGCGGGGGACCAACATCTGGGAAGAGGATATGCTGACTTCTTGCTCAGGGAAGAGCGGTGGCTGATATCCCAAAGGACACTCCAAGGTGGAGAGACCAGTGGCCGAGCAGGGAAGGGTGTTACAGGCATATTCCACCCACACAAGTATCTGGCTTCAGGTGGTGGGGTGGCGGAGACGAGGCAATGAAGAGCCGTCTCCAGGTCCTGATTGGCTTGCGCCGACTGGCCGTTAGATTAGGGGTGAAAACCAGAGTACAGGCTGGCTGACGACCGAATGAGGGTACAGAACGCCTTCCAGAACCGGAACGAGAACCACGATCCATGGATCCGGAAAACGTGCTACACCATGTGCTGAACAGTCTTCTTGGCTGAGAGTAACTTGGGAAAGGGGAATGAAATGGGCGGCTTTAGAAAATCTATCCACCGTCAGGATTGTGGGGTTGCCATCACCTGTTGCGGTGAGCAACAGGGAGTAGTTGAAGAAGGCCAGCCAGAGCTTGCAGCAGAGTCTTATTTCGTGCACACACAGTGTATGCGGCGACGAATGCGGAGGCATCAGGCACCATAGAAGCCCACCCAAAGCATTGTCAAATGAAAGTCAGGAACCAACGGGAGCCTGGATGTCAGGTCAGTCTTGAGGAATATGCCCAATCCGGGGAACGGGCAGAGTCCGGGACAAAAATCTACCCACTCCAACCAGTGCCTCCACTCCTCCGGCGAGGAGTTCTCGATTTCCCACATCATAGTTCTTCTCAGCAGGGGTAAGACGATGGGAGAGAAAAGCGCAGGGGTGCAGCTTTTGGTCCTGGGCAGAACGCTGGGACAGGATGGCGCACACTCCGACATCCGAAACGTTGATCTCCACCACAAACTGACGGAACGGGTCCAGATGGATTATGATGGGGGCTGCAGTGAATCGATATTTGAGGTTCGAGAATGCCCGGTAAACTGCTGGAGACCTCATGAATGGAACCTTGGGCGTGGTGAGTGCTGAGAGCGGGGAAGCCAGGGTGCTGTAACCTGAAGCGGCGGTAGAAGTTAGCAAATCCCAGGAAACGTTGCAGCTGCACTCCAGATGTGGTTTGAGGCCAATTCACCTTCACTCTCACCTTGTCTAGATCCATCTGTATATGTTCTACAGCGATGACTTATTCTAGGAAGGAGATGGTGGAGCGATGGAATTCACATTTCTTCACTTTAATGAAAAGCTGGTTCTCCAGGAGACACTGAAGGACCTGTCGGACGTGCTCTTGAGCTGAATGGGAAAAGACAAGGATGTCGTCGAGGTAGACAAACACGAACAGGTTCAGCATTTCCCAGAGCACATTGTTGACCACGGCCCGGAACACAGCGTTGGTCTGAATGGCATAACCAGGTACACATAGTGCCCGCTATCGGTGTTAAAAGCTGTCTTCCACTCTTCTCCTTCCCGTATCCGAACCAGATGGTAGGCATTCCGAAGGTCCAACTAAGAGAAGATGGTCGCTCCCTGAAGAGGTTTGAAAGCCCAGGAGATGAGTGGTAGAGGGTAGCGTTTTTTAACCGTGATGTCATTAAGGCCCCAGTAGTTGATACACAGGCACATGGTTTTGTCCTTCATCTCCACAAAAAAGAACCCTGCGCCGGCGGGAGAGGCAGATGGACAAACACTCCCTGCAGCGAGAGAGGCCTCAATGTACTCCTCCATAGACTTGGTCTCCTGACCCGACAGGGACTAAAACCGCCCCTGAGGTGATGTAGTGCCCGGAAGAAGGTCAATGGTGCAACCGTAAGGTCGATGCAAAGGGAAAGTGGGCATTGTTGAAGACCTCCCAGAGGTCCAGGTACTTCACGGGAATGGCTGAGGGATCCAAGACTTCTCCCAAGCCTGCAGGAAGATGTCCCGGGGAAGGCAGTGTGTAAGGTCCGTAAAGTTGGTATAGTCCCAAAATGTTTTCAAGATATGTAACTTTAAAAAAAATAAACCCTCCACATACAGTACCAGAATAAAAGTGAAGAATTCAAAACGATGAAATAACACATATGGAATCACGTAGTAACCAAAAAGGTGTTAAACAAATCAAAATATGTTATATATTTGAGATTCTTAAAAGTAGCCACCCTTTGCCTTGATGACAGCTTTGCACACTCTTGGCATTCTCTCAACCAGCTTCATGAGGTAGTCACCTGGAATGCTTTTCAATTAACAGGAGTGCATTGTTAAAAGTTAATGTGTGGAATTTATGTCCTTCTTAATGCGTTTGAGGCAATCAGTTGTGTTGTGAAAAGGTAGGGGTGGTATACAAAAGATAGCCCTGTTTGGTAAAAGACCAAGTCTATATTA
This sequence comes from Salvelinus alpinus, assembly GCF_045679555.1. NCBI lineage: Eukaryota > Metazoa > Chordata > Actinopteri > Salmoniformes > Salmonidae > Salvelinus > Salvelinus alpinus. The sequence continues at coordinate 88,180,126 of NC_092088.1, read as the reverse complement.
TCGCAAGAACAGCTGTCTTGTCAATGTAGAAAATAGTACAAATAAAGAAAGTCCCTGGAATGAGTCGGTGTGTCCAAACATTTGACTGGTACTATATGTTAAAATATAATTTTATTTAACATTCTGGCTTGTAGAAGTCATGAGAGGAAACATTCCTCATCCAAACGCTCCTTTCTGTCCGACGTAGAATTCAATGCAAGTCAATGTCGGGTTTCCAGGCAAGTGTCGATACTGATAGGATCGAAATGAAGGGAGCGCTGCTCTTGGGTTAGCTTTCTCCATTTAAATCTTTCTTAACATTATAAATTATTTCACAATTCTGAAGAGGGATCAGCTTCTAGTGATTTTTTACCACCTAAGGCTGCAAATATTAAGGCGGCTTATTCATCATTGCGCACTATGGGCTTCACGTCATGGAAGACTACAAGAAGCAAATACAACTCAATTGATTGAACATGAAATGTATTTCAATATGTTTGAAATTGGCCTATAGCCTACGTTTATATTTTAATGTAGTCATCTAGGTTTTCATTTGCAGCATCTTTTTATACGTCACTTGTTTGTATCAAAGAAATTGGCAATGTTGTATTTGTAGTCAACTTTGTTCTGAAGTTATTGCCGGTCAAAGAGATAATGATAAACCATGTTTCGCTATGTTTAGCGGAGATCTTCTGTTTATAAATTGATTCGGGAGGGCAAGAAAACATCTATAACGTACTTAGCTGTTCTCAGTGGTGGAAAAAAGTACTTAATTGTCATACTTGAGTAAAAGTAAATATACTTTAATAGAAAATGACTAAAGTAAAAGTGAAAGTCTACCAGTAAAATACCACTGTCGTGTGTGCTCCCTCTCCGGCCTCTAGGTCACCAGGTTGCTCGTTCATGGTGTACACCTGTCACCAGCGTTACGCGCATTTGTACCTTATGACACTCACCTGGACTCCATCACCACCTTGTTTACCTGCCCTTTATGTCACTCCCTTTGGTTTCTTCCCCAGTCGTCATTGTTTCTGTTTCATGTCCGTGCACTGTTTGTGTTTCTTGTTTTGTTCATTTATTTATTAGTTATTTATTTATTATTTATTAAATGTATTCACTCCCTGAATTTGCTTTCCGACTCTCAGTGTACATCGTTACAACCGCTTGAGTAAAATGCTAAAAGTATTCGATTTTTAAATATACATAAGTATCAAAAGTAAATGCAATTGCTAAAATATACTTAAGTATTCAAATTCTTTATTTTGAGCAATCCAGACAGCACCCTTTTCTTGTTTTTAAAATGTATGGACAGCCAGGGGCACACTCCAACACTCAGACATCATTTACAAACAAAACATGTGTTTAGTGAGTCTGCCAGATCATAAGTGATAGGGATGACCAAGGATGTCCTCTTGATAAGTGCTTGAATGGACCATGTTCCTGTCCTGTCCAAAATGTAACCAGTACTTGTGGGTGTCCGGCAATTCATGTAATGAACTTAGTCTTATTAAGATGCTTTTGGGAAGCCTTTCTGACTGAAGTGAGTTTAGATTAGTTTTATTGGTCCTGTGCAGTTGTAAATCAAGCAAATACAACTTATTTGAGAAATTGTAAATTGTGCAAGGGTTCCAGTATTAAACGGACCCATAAATATATTTTGGAAGTCCTAAAGAAGGTTTAGGATGTTCTAAAGAATATTAAATGGGACCGAACTGAAAAGAGATCAAACTCCTCCATCATAAAGAGAACACTCTTCTATGGCTGCGTTTACACAAGCACAATTCAGATATTTTTAAGAGCTGATCTGATTGGTTAAAAGACCAATTAGTGAAAATTATGATCCGAATTGGGATGCCTGTGTAAACGCAGCCTCAGAGGTACACAAATGTATGCACATATTTCACCAACAAGCAAAAAGGAGACTTTGTTGACTCACCCCCACCATTCTTGTAACAAAGATATGGAAACCTCCATATATTTCCAAGTCCAATAATAGCACCAGCCACAGTTAGAATGAACTCCATTTTACTATCCCACTGGCCACGCTCCTTGACCCTCTGTTGGGTGTAATGCACGGGCCCTGGGAGAGGCTCATGTCTGCCTACGGAGAGAGGAGCTGCCATCCTGCCAGTAAGAGAGGGTCCGAAGCCAAGAGCTGCGTGTGGAGTCTGTTGAGTTCCTGCCTCAAGATCAGTTGTTGGTGCAATGGTCTGCTCCTGTTAGAGCTTTTATGGATATCAGCACTGTCAAGATAGTGTGGTGGTAGCCTCGAGGTTAGAGAGGCGGAACGTTTCCAACCCCTGAGTTGCCTGCTGTAAAATCTTTCAGCCAGAGGGTTACCGGCTTCAGTATCCAATATAATTCATACTGCCGTTGTGCCCTTGAGAAAGGCACATTACATCTAAATGGTGTTAACACCCGTGTGGGCTCTTGAACTCTCTCTTCAAAGTTCTTTTCAACTTTCCCTTACGGTACTTGTCGACTATCGGTCTAATGCCGGTATTTAGTCTGAGATGGAGCTTACAACCCGCTTTGGGCTGCATTCCCAAACAACCAGATCCGAGAAGACCGGACCCCGGCGCGAGTGGGCCACAGTAAGCCTCATATTGAGAAGAGGGTGCTTACAGTATATCTTAGCCTTGGGCAGCCACACTAGGAGAACAGAACATCGGGCTTATCCTACAATTGTACAACAAGTCCTTCCACATAGAGATGAGGTTCAGCAGCTCTTGGATGACAAAGGAAGTAAGCATATTTATTGTTACAAGAAAAAAAATTGAAAGCGGGGGTAGTGGCAGTGCTACCTTTCCCCAGACATCACAACGTCCCATGTACTGACATCGTTAGTTCTCTGTGTATCATCATACTGTACATGGAGCCCACAGGACCACTAAAAAGGATAGTTCACGTAAATTACGGGTGAACAAAACCAAAGCATGGGTTGCTGTCTTACCTTGTCCATTCACTGCTTACAGGGTAAAGCAACACATTATAAAATATTAAAATGCTAGATTGGCATTGATGATAATCAACTTTTGGTGATTTTGGTATAGTCACCCCCCATTATTTACAAAGATGGAAATAATTGATTCATTGGCTGGTGTTATAAAACTATTTTATAAATACATTTTGCAATGTATTTTAAAAGCGTTACAAAAGAGTGTTACAAAAGACCTTGTTCAGATCAGATGAGTTTGAAGACAACGGTAATGACAGCTCAACAACATAGTTTCAAAACCCTTCCACAAAACATCATATACAGTTGAAGTCGGAAGTTTACATACAGCTTAGCCAAATACATTTAAACTCAGTTCACAATTCTCAATTCTCAAAAAATCCCTGTCTTAAGTCAGTTAGGATCACCACTTTACTTAAAGAATATGAAATGCCAGATTAATATGTGAGAGAATGATTTATTTCAGCTTTTATTTATTTCATCACATTGCCAGTGGGTCAGAAGTTTACATACACTCAATGAGTATTTGGTAGCATTGCCTTTAAATTGTTTAACTTGGGTCAAACCTATTAGGTAGCCTTCCACAAGCTTCCCACAATACGTTGGGTGAATTTTGGCCCATTCCTCCTGACAGAGCTGGTGTAACTGAGTCAGGTTTGTAGAACTCCTTGCTCGCACAAATGTTTTTAGTTCTGCCCAAAAATGTTCTATAGGATTGAGTTCAGGGCTTTGTGATGGCCACTCCAATACCTTGACTTTGTTGTTCTTAAGCCTTTTTGCCACAACTTTGGAAGCATGCTTGGGGTTATTTGCCATTTGGAAGACCCATTTGCGACCAAGCTTTAACTTCTTGACTGAAGTCTTGAGATGTTGCTTCAATATATCCACATAATTTTCCTTCCTCATGAAGTCATCTATTTTGTGAAGTGCACCAGTCCCTCCTGCAGCAAAGCACCCCCACAACATGATGCTGCTACCCCCGTTCTTCACGGTTGGGATGGTGTTCTTCGGCTTGCAAGCATCCCCCTTTTTCCTCCAAACATAATGATGGGCATTATGGCCAAACAGTTTCATCAAACCAGAGGACATTTCTCCAAAAAGTACAATCTTTGTCCTTATGTGCAGTTGCAAACCGTAGTCTCGCTTTTTTATGGCGGTTTTGGAGCAGTGGCTTCTTCCTTGTTAAGTGGCATTTCAGGTTATGTCGACATAGGACTCGTTTTACTTTGGATATAGATACTTTTAGAACTTTTTCCTCCAGCATCTTCACAAAGTCCTTTGCTGTTGTTCTGGGATCAATTTGCACTTTTCGCACACCAACGTACATTCATCTTTCACTGCTATGCGGATGACACACAGCCGTACATTTCAATGAAACATGGTGAAGCCCCAAAATTGCCCTCGCTAGAAGCCTGTGTTTCAGACATAAGGAAGTGGATGGCTGAAAACGTTCTACTTTTAAACTCGGACAAAACAGAGATGCTTGTTCTAGGTCCCAAGAAACAAAGAGATCTTCTGTTAAATCTGACAATTAATCTTGATGGTTGTAAAGTCATCTCAAATAAAACTGTGAAGGACCTCGGCGTTACTCTTGACCCTGATCTCTCTTTTGACGAACATATCAAGACTGTTTCAAGGACAGCTTTTTTCCATCTACGTAACATTGCAAAAATCAGAAATCTTCTGTCCAAAAATGATGCAGAACATTAATCCATGTTTTTGTTGCTTCTAGGTTAGACTACTGCAATGCTCTACTTTCCGGCTACCCGGATAAAGCACTAAATAAACTTCAGTTAGTGCTAAATACGGCTGCTAGAATCCTGACTAGAACCAAAACATTTGATCATAGTACTCCAGTGCTAGCCTCCCTACACTGGCTTACTGTTAAGGCAAGGGCTGATTTCAAGGTTTTACTGTTAACCTACAAAGTGTTACATGGGCTTGCTCCTACCTATCTTTCCGAGTTGGTCCTGCCGTACATACCTACACGTACGCTACGGTCACAAGACGCAGGCCTCCTAATTGTCCCTAGAATTTCTAAGCAAACAGCTGGAGGCAGGGCTTTCTCCTATAGATCTCAATTTTTATGGAATGGTCTGCCTACCCATGTGAGAGACGCAGACTCTGTCTCAACTTTTAAGTCTTTACTGAAGACTCATCTCTTCAGTAGGTCCTATGATTGAGTGTAGTCTGGCCCAGGAGTGTGAAGGTGAGCGGAAAGGCTCTGGAGCAACGAACCGCCCTTGCTGTCTCTGCCTGGCCGGTTCACCTCTCTCCACTGGGATTCTCTGCCTCTAACCCTATTACAGGGGCTGAGTCACTGGCTTACTGGTGCTCTTTCATGCCGTCCCTAGGAGGGGTGCGTCATTTGAGTGGGATGAGTCACTGACGTGATCTTCCTGTCTGGGTTGGCGCCCCCCCTTGGGTTGTGCCGTGGCGGAGATCTTTGTGGGCTATACTCGGCCTTGTCTCAGGATGGTACGTTGGTGGTTGAAGATATCCCTCTAGTGGTGTGGGAGCTGTGCCTGGGCAAAGTGGGTGGGGTTATATCCTCCCTGTTTGGCCCTGTCCGGGGGTATCATCGGATGGGGCCACAGTGTCTCGTGACCCCTCCTGTCTCAGCCTCCAGTATTTATGCTGCATTAGTTTATGTGTCGGGAGGCTAGGGTCAGTTTGTTATATCTGGAGTACTTGTCCTGTCTTATCCGGTGTCCTGTGTGAATTTATGTATGCTCTCTCTAATTCTCTTTCTCTCTTTCTTTCTCTCTCTCGGAGGACCTGAGCCCTAGGACCATGCCTCAGGACGACCTGACATGATGACTCCTTGCTGTCCCCAGTCCACCTGTCCCCTGTCCACCTGGCCAACTGTTCTGCCTGCGGCTATGGAACCCTGACCTGTTCACCGGATGTGCTACCTGTCCCAGACCTGCTGTTTTCAACTCTCTAGAGACCGCAGGAGCGGTAGAGATACTCTTAATGATCGGCTATGAAAAGCCAACTGACATTTACTCCTGAGGTGCTGCACCCTCGACAACTACTGTGATTATTATTATTTGACCATGCTGGTAATTTATGAACATTTGAACATCTTGGCCATGTTCTGTTATAATCTCCACCCAGCACAGCCAGAAGAGGACTGGCCACCCCTCATAGCCTGGTTCCTCTCTAGGTTTCTTCCTAGGTTTTGGCCTTTCTAAGGAGTGTTTCCTAGCCACCGTGCTTCTACACCTGCATTGCTTGCTGTTTGGGGTTTTAGGCTGAGTTTCTGTACAGCACTTTGAGATATCAGCAGATGTACGAAGGGCTATATAAATAAATTTGATTTGATTTTGATTTGATCTCTAGGAGACAGAACGCGTCTCCTTCCTGAGCTGTATGACGGTTACGTGGTCCCATGGTGTTTATACTTGAGTACAATTTTTTGTACAGATGAACGTGGTACCTTCAGGCATTTGGATATTGCTCCCAAGGATGAAACGGTGGAGGTCTACAAGTTTTTTTTCTGAAGTCTTGGCTGTTTTCTTTTGATTTTCCCATGATGTCAAGCAAAGAGACACTGAGTTTGAAATACATCCACAGGTACACCTTCAATTGACTCGAATTATGTCAATTAGCCTATCAGAAGCTTCTAAAGCCATGTCATCATTTTCTGAAATTTTACAAGCTGTTTAAAGGCACAGTCAACTCAGTGTATGTAAACTTCTGACCCACTGGAATTGTGATAGAGTGAATTATAAGTGAAATAATCTGTCTGTAAACAATTGTTGGAAAAATTACTTGTCATGCACAAAGTAGATGTCCTAACCGACTTGCCAAAACAATAGTTTGTTAACAAGAAATTTGTGTAGTGGTTGAAAAATTTGTTTTAATGACTCGAACCTAAGTGTATGTAAACTTCCGACTTCAACTGTATATCATTTACTATACTAAGTGAACGGTGATTTATTTGGAAAATTATCTTTCTCTGTCAAATCCAAGGTGCTAATGGTTGGATAATGTATTTGTGTCCTGCAGATAATTTTATATAACTTGATGTGTTTCTGGAGTTCCATAAGATATGTGGAGTTCCATAAGAGATTTGGAGTTCCATACATGGAGTTCCATACATGGAGTTGCATACATGGAGTTGCATAGGAGATGTGGAGTTGCATAAGAGATGTGGAGTTCCATACATGGGGTTCCATAATAGATCTGGAGTTGCATAAGAGATGTGGAGTTCCGTACATGGAGTTGCATAAGAGATGTGGAGTTCCGTACATGGAGTTTCATAAGAGATCTTGAGTTCCATAAGAGATGTGGAGTTCCATACATGTAGTTCCATAAGAGATCTGGAGTTCCATAAGAGATGTGGAGTTCCATACATCTAGTTCCATAAGAGATGTGGAGTTCCATACATGGAGTTCCATAAGAGATCTGGAGTTCCATAAGAGATGTGGAGTTCCATACATGTAGTTCCATAAGAGATGTGGAGTTCCATAAGAGATGTGGAGTTCCATAAGAGATCTGGAGTTCCATAAGAGATCTGGAGTTCCATAAGAGATGTGGAGTTCCGTACATGGAGTTCCATAAGAGATGTGGAGTTCCATACATGGAGTTCCATAAGAGATCTGGAGTTCCATAAGAGATGTGGAGTTCCATACATGTAGTTCCATAAGAGATGTGGAGTTCCATAAGAGATGTGGAGTTCCATAAGAGATCTGGAGTTCCATAAGAGATGTGGAGTTCCGTACATGGAGTTCCATAAGAGATGTGGAGTTCCATACATGGAGTTCCATAAGAGATCTGGAGTTCCATAAGAGATCTGGAGTTCCATAAGAGATGTGGAGTTCCATACATGGAGTTCCATAAGAGATCTGGAGTTCCATAAGAGATCTGGAGTTCCATAAGAGATGTGGAGTTCCGTACATGGAGTTCCATAAGAGATGTGGAGTTCCATAAGAGATCTGGAGTTCCATAAGAGATGTGGAGTTCCGTACATGGAGTTCCATAAGAGATGTGGAGTTCCATACATGGAGTTCCATAAGAGATCTGGAGTTCCATAAGAGATCTGAAGTGCCATAGGAGATCTGGAGTTCCATAAGAGATCTGGAGTTCCATAAGAGATCTGGAGTTCCATAAGAGATGTGGAGTTCCATACATGGAGTTCCATAAGAGATGTGGAGTTCCATAAGAGATCTGGAGTTCCATAAGAGATCTGGAGTTCCATAAGAGATCTGGAGTTCCATAAGAGATGTGGAGTTCCGTACATGGAGTTCCATAAGAGATGTGGAGTTCCATACATGGAGTTCCATAAGAGATCTGGAGTTCCATAAGAGATCTGGAGTTCCATAAGAGATCTGGAGTTCCATAAGAGATCTGGAGTTCCATAAGAGATCTGGAGTTCCATAAGAGATCTGGAGTTCCATAAGAGATCTGAAGTTCCATACATGGAGTTCCATAAGAGATGTGGAGTTCCATAAGAGATCTGGAGTTCCATAAGAGATCTGGAGTTCCATAAGAGATCTGGAGTTCCATAAGAGATGTGGAGTTCCGTACATGGAGTTCCATAAGAGATGTGGAGTTCCATAAGAGATCTGGAGTTCCATAAGAGATCTGGAGTTCCATAAGAGATGTGGAGTTCCGTACATGGAGTTCCATAAGAGATGTGGAGTTCCATACATGGAGTTCCATAAGAGATCTGGAGTTCCATAAGAGATCTGGAGTTCCATAAGAGATGTGGAGTTCCATAAGAGATGTGGAGTTCCATACATGTAGTTCCATAAGAGATCTGGAGTTACATAAGAGATGTGGAGTTCCGTACATGGAGTTCCATAAGAGATGTGGAGTTCCATACATGGAGTTCCATAAGAGATCTGGAGTTCCATAAGAGATGTGGAGTTCCATACATGTAGTTCCATAAGAGATGTGGAGTTCCATAAGAGATGTGGAGTTCCATAAGAGATCTGGAGTTCCATAAGAGATGTGGAGTTCCGTACATGGAGTTCCATAAGAGATGTGGAGTTCCATACATGGAGTTCCATAAGAGATCTGGAGTTCCATAAGAGATCTGGAGTTCCATAAGAGATGTGGAGTTCCATACATGGAGTTCCATAAGAGATCTGGAGTTCCATAAGAGATCTGGAGTTCCATAAGAGATGTGGAGTTCCGTACATGGAGTTCCATAAGAGATGTGGAGTTCCATAAGAGATCTGGAGTTCCATAAGAGATGTGGAGTTCCGTACATGGAGTTCCATAAGAGATGTGGATTTCCATACATGGAGTTCCATAAGAGATCTGGAGTTCCATAAGAGATCTGGAGTTCCATAAGAGATCTGGAGTTCCATAAGAGATCTGGAGTTCCATAAGAGATCTGGAGTTCCATAAGAGATCTGGAGTTCCATAAGAGATGTGGAGTTCCATACATGGAGTTCCATAAGAGATGTGGAGTTCCATAAGAGATCTGGAGTTCCATAAGAGATGTGGAGTTCCATAAGAGATCTGGAGTTCCATAAGAGATGTGGAGTTCCATACATGGAGTTCCATAAGAGATCTGGAGTTCCATAAGAGATCTGGAGTTCCATAAGAGATGTGGAGTTCCATAAGAGATGTGGAGTTCCATACATGTAGTTCCATAAGAGATCTGGAGTTCCATAAGAGATGTGGAGTTCCGTACATGGAGTTCCATAAGAGATGTGGAGTTCCATACATGGAGTTCCATAAGAGATCTGGAGTTCCATAAGAGATGTGGAGTTCCATACATGTAGTTCCATAAGAGATGTGGAGTTCCATAAGAGATGTGGAGTTCCATAAGAGATCTGGAGTTCCATAAGAGATGTGGAGTTCCGTACATGGAGTTCCATAAGAGATGTGGAGTTCCATACATGGAGTTCCATAAGAGATCTGGAGTTCCATAAGAGATCTGGAGTTCCATAAGAGATGTGGAGTTCCATACATGGAGTTCCATAAGAGATCTGGAGTTCCATAAGAGATCTGGAGTTCCATAAGAGATGTGGAGTTCCGTACATGGAGTTCCATAAGAGATGTGGAGTTCCATAAGAGATCTGGAGTTCCATAAGAGATGTGGAGTTCCGTACATGGAGTTCCATAAGAGATGTGGATTTCCATACATGGAGTTCCATAAGAGATCTGGAGTTCCATAAGAGATCTGGAGTTCCATAAGAGATCTGGAGTTCCATAAGAGATCTGGAGTTCCATAAGAGATCTGGAGTTCCATAAGAGATCTGGAGTTCCATAAGAGATGTGGAGTTCCATACATGGAGTTCCATAAGAGATGTGGAGTTCCATAAGAGATCTGGAGTTCCATAAGAGATGTGGAGTTCCATAAGAGATCTGGAGTTCCATAAGAGATGTGGAGTTCCGTACATGGAGTTCCATAAGAGATGTGGAGTTCCATACATGGAGTTCCATAAGAGATCTGGAGTTCCATAAGAGATCTGGAGTTCCATAAGAGATGTGGAGTTCCATAAGAGATCTGGAGTTCCATAAGAGATCTGGAGTTCCATAAGAGATGTGGAGTTCCATACATGTAGTTCCATAAGAGATCTGGAGTTCCATAAGAGATGTGGAGTTCCATACATGTAGTTCCATAAGAGATGTGGAGTTCCATACATGGAGTTCCATAAGAGATCTGGAGTTCCATAAGAGATGTGGAGTTCCATACATGTAGTTCCATAAGAGATGTGGAGTTCCATAAGAGATGTGGAGTTCCATAAGAGATCTGGAGTTCCATAAGAGATCTGGAGTTCCATAAGAGATGTGGAGTTCCGTACATGGAGTTCCATAAGAGATGTGGAGTTCCATACATGGAGTTCCATAAGAGATCTGGAGTTCCATAAGAGATGTGGAGTTCCATACATGTAGTTCCATAAGAGATGTGGAGTTCCATAAGAGATGTGGAGTTCCATAAGAGATCTGGAGTTCCATAAGAGATGTGGAGTTCCGTACATGGAGTTCCATAAGAGATGTGGAGTTCCATACATGGAGTTCCATAAGAGATCTGGAGTTCCATAAGAGATCTGGAGTTCCATAAGAGATGTGGAGTTCCATACATGGAGTTCCATAAGAGATTTGGAGTTCCATAAGAGATCTGGAGTTCCATAAGAGATGTGGAGTTCCGTACATGGAGTTCCATAAGAGATGTGGAGTTCCATAAGAGATCTGGAGTTCCATAAGAGATGTGGAGTTCCGTACATGGAGTTCCATAAGAGATGTGGAGTTCCATACATGGAGTTCCATAAGAGATCTGGAGTTCCATAAGAGATCTGAAGTGCCATAGGAGATCTGGAGTTCCATAAGAGATCTGGAGTTCCATAAGAGATCTGGAGTTCCATAAGAGATGTGGAGTTCCATAAGAGATCTGGAGTTCCATAAGAGATGTGGAGTTCCATACATGGAGTTCCATAAGAGATGTGGAGTTCCATACATGGAGTTCCATAAGAGATCTGGAGTTCCATAAGAGATCTGGAGTTCCATAAGAGATCTGGAGTTCCATAAGAGATCTGGAGTTCCATAAGAGATCTGGAGTTCCATAAGAGATCTGGAGTTCCATAAGAGATCTGGAGTTCCATAAGAGATGTGGAGTTCCATACATGGAGTTCCATAAGAGATGTGGAGTTCCATAAGAGATCTGGAGTTCCATAAGAGATGTGGAGTTCCATAAGAGATCTGGAGTTCCATAAGAGATGTGGAGTTCCGTACATGGAGTTCCATAAGAGATGTGGAGTTCCATACATGGAGTTCCATAAGAGATCTGGAGTTCCATAAGAGATCTGGAGTTCCATAAGAGATGTGGAGTTCCATAAGAGATCTGGAGTTCCATAAGAGATCTGGAGTTCCATAAGAGATGTGGAGTTCCATACATGTAGTTCCATAAGAGATCTGGAGTTCCATAAGAGATGTGGAGTTCCGTACATGGAGTTCCATAAGAGATGTGGAGTTCCATACATGGAGTTCCATAAGAGATCTGGAGTTCCATAAGAGATGTGGAGTTCCATACATGTAGTTCCATAAGAGATGTGGAGTTCCATAAGAGATGTGGAGTTCCATAAGAGATCTGGAGTTCCATAAGAGATGTGGAGTTCCGTACATGGAGTTCCATAAGAGATGTGGAGTTCCATACATGGAGTTCCATAAGAGATCTGGAGTTCCATAAGAGATCTGGAGTTCCATAAGAGATGTGGAGTTCCATACATGGAGTTCCATAAGAGATCTGGAGTTCCATAAGAGATCTGGAGTTCCATAAGAGATGTGGAGTTCCGTACATGGAGTTCCATAAGAGATGTGGAGTTCCATAAGAGATCTGGAGTTCCATAAGAGATGTGGAGTTCCGTACATGGAGTTCCATAAGAGATGTGGATTTCCATACATGGAGTTCCATAAGAGATCTGGAGTTCCATAAGAGATCTGGAGTTCCATAAGAGATCTGGAGTTCCATAAGAGATCTGGAGTTCCATAAGAGATCTGGAGTTCCATAAGAGATCTGGAGTTCCATAAGAGATGTGGAGTTCCGTACATGGAGTTCCATAAGAGATGTGGAGTTCCATACATGGAGTTCCATAAGAGATCTGGAGTTCCATAAGAGATCTGGAGTTCCATAAGAGATGTGGAGTTCCATAAGAGATCTGGAGTTCCATAAGAGATCTGGAGTTCCATAAGAGATGTGGAGTTCCATACATGTAGTTCCATAAGAGATCTGGAGTTCCATAAGAGATGTGGAGTTCCATACATGTAGTTCCATAAGAGATGTGGAGTTCCATACATGGAGTTCCATAAGAGATCTGGAGTTCCATAAGAGATGTGGAGTTCCATACATGTAGTTCCATAAGAGATGTGGAGTTCCATAAGAGATGTGGAGTTCCATAAGAGATCTGGAGTTCCATAAGAGATCTGGAGTTCCATAAGAGATGTGGAGTTCCGTACATGGAGTTCCATAAGAGATGTGGAGTTCCATACATGGAGTTCCATAAGAGATCTGGAGTTCCATAAGAGATGTGGAGTTCCATACATGTAGTTCCATAAGAGATGTGGAGTTCCATAAGAGATGTGGAGTTCCATAAGAGATCTGGAGTTCCATAAGAGATGTGGAGTTCCGTACATGGAGTTCCATAAGAGATGTGGAGTTCCATACATGGAGTTCCATAAGAGATCTGGAGTTCCATAAGAGATCTGGAGTTCCATAAGAGATGTGGAGTTCCATACATGGAATTCCATAAGAGATCTGGAGTTCCATAAGAGATCTGGAGTTCCATAAGAGATGTGGAGTTCCGTACATGGAGTTCCATAAGAGATGTGGAGTTCCATAAGAGATCTGGAGTTCCATAAGAGATGTGGAGTTCCGTACATGGAGTTCCATAAGAGATGTGGAGTTCCATACATGGAGTTCCATAAGAGATCTGGAGTTCCATAAGAGATCTGAAGTGCCATAGGAGATCTGGAGTTCCATAAGAGATCTGGAGTTCCATAAGAGATCTGGAGTTCCATAAGAGATGTGGAGTTCCATACATGGAGTTCCATAAGAGATGTGGAGTTCCATAAGAGATCTGGAGTTCCATAAGAGATCTGGAGTTCCATAAGAGATCTGGAGTTCCATAAGAGATCTGGAGTTCCATAAGAGATGTGGAGTTCCGTACATGGAGTTCCATAAGAGATGTGGAGTTCCATAAGAGATCTGGAGTTCCATAAGAGATGTGGAGTTCCGTACATGGAGTTCCATAAGAGATGTGGAGTTCCATACATGGAGTTCCATAAGAGATCTGGAGTTCCATAAGAGATCTGGAGTTCCATAAGAGATCTGGAGTTCCATAAGAGATCTGGAGTTCCATAAGAGATCTGGAGTTCCATAAGAGATCTGGAGTTCCATAAGAGATCTGAAGTTCCATACATGGAGTTCCATAAGAGATGTGGAGTTCCATAAGAGATCTGGAGTTCCATAAGAGATCTGGAGTTCCATACGAGATCTGGAGTTCCATAAGAGATCTGGAGTTCCATAAGAGATGTGGAGTTCCGTACATGGAGTTCCATAAGAGATGTGGAGTTCCATAAGAGATGTGGAGTTCCGTACATGGAGTTCCATAAGAGATGTGGAGTTCCATACATGGAGTTCCATAAGAGATGTGGAGTTCCATAAGAGATCTGGAGTTCCATAAGAGATGTGGAGTTCCGTACATGGAGTTCCATAAGAGATGTGGAGTTCCATACATGGAGTTCCATAAGAGATCTGGAGTTCCATAAGAGATCTGGAGTTCCATAAGAGATCTGGAGTTCCATAAGAGATCTGGAGTTCCATAAGAGATCTGGAGTTCCATAAGAGATGTGGAGTTCCATACATGGAGTTCCATAAGAGATCTGGAGTTCCATAAGAGATGTGGAGTTCCATACATGGAGTTCCATAAGAGATCTGGAGTTCCATAAGAGATGTGGAGTTCCATACATGGAGTTCCATAAGAGATCTGGAGTTCCATAAGAGATCTGGAGTTCCATAAGAGATGTGGAGTTCCGTACATGGAGTTCCATAAGAGATGTGGAGTTCCATAAGAGATCTGGAGTTCCATAAGAGATGTGGAGTTCCGTACATGGAGTTCCATAAGAGATGTGGAGTTCCATACATGGAGTTCCATAAGAGATCTGGAGTTCCATAAGAGATCTGGAGTTCCATAAGAGATCTGGAGTTCCATAAGAGATCTGGAGTTCCATAAGAGATCTGGAGTTCCATAAGAGATCTGGAGTTCCATAAGAGATGTGGAGTTCCATACATGGAGTTCCATAAGAGATGTGGAGTTCCATAAGAGATCTGGAGTTCCATAAGAGATGTGGAGTTCCATAAGAGATCTGGAGTTCCATAAGAGATGTGGAGTTCCGTACATGGAGTTCCATAAGAGATGTGGAGTTCCATACATGGAGTTCCATAAGAGATCTGGAGTTCCATAAGAGATCTGGAGTTCCATAAGAGATGTGGAGTTCCATAAGAGATCTGGAGTTCCATAAGAGATCTGGAGTTCCATAAGAGATGTGGAGTTCCATACATGTAGTTCCATAAGAGATCTGGAGTTCCATAAGAGATGTGGAGTTCCGTACATGGAGTTCCATAAGAGATGTGGAGTTCCATACATGGAGTTCCATAAGAGATCTTGAGTTCCATAAGATATGTGGAGTTCCATACATGTAGTTCCATAAGAGATGTGGAGTTCCATAAGAGATGTGGAGTTCCATAAGAGATCTGGAGTTCCATAAGAGATGTGGAGTTCCGTACATGGAGTTCCATAAGAGATGTGGAGTTCCATACATGGAGTTCCATAAGAGATCTGGAGTTCCATAAGAGATCTGGAGTTCCATAAGAGATGTGGAGTTCCATACATGGAGTTCCATAAGAGATCTGGAGTTCCATAAGAGATCTGGAGTTCCATAAGAGATGTGGAGTTCCGTACATGGAGTTCCATAAGAGATGTGGAGTTCCATAAGAGATCTGGAGTTCCATAAGAGATGTGGAGTTCCGTACATGGAGTTCCATAAGAGATGTGGAGTTCCATACATGGAGTTCCATAAGAGATCTGGAGTTCCATAAGAGATCTGGAGTTCCATAAGAGATCTGGAGTTCCATAAGAGATCTGGAGTTCCATAAGAGATCTGGAGTTCCATAAGAGATCTGGAGTTCCATAAGAGATCTGGAGTTCCATACATGGAGTTCCATAAGAGATGTGGAGTTCCATAAGAGATCTGGAGTTCCATAAGAGATCTGGAGTTCCATAAGAGATCTGGAGTTCCATAAGAGATCTGGAGTTCCATAAGAGATGTGGAGTTCCGTACATGGAGTTCCATAAGAGATGTGGAGTTCCATAAGAGATCTGGAGTTCCATAAGAGATGTGGAGTTCCGTACATGGAGTTCCATAAGAGATGTGGAGTTCCATACATGGAGTTCCATAAGAGATCTGGAGTTCCATAAGAGATCTGGAGTTCCATAAGAGATCTGGAGTTCCATAAGAGATCTGGAGTTCCATAAGAGATCTGGAGTTCCATAAGAGATCTGGAGTTCCATAAGAGATGTGGAGTTCCATACATGGAGTTCCATAAGAGATCTGGAGTTCCATAAGAGATGTGGAGTTCCATACATGGAGTTCCATAAGAGATCTGGAGTTCCATAAGAGATCTGGAGTTCCATAAGAGATGTGGAGTTCCGTACATGGAGTTCCATAAGAGATGTGGAGTTCCATAAGAGATCTGGAGTTCCATAAGAGATGTGGAGTTCCGTACATGGAGTTCCATAAGAGATGTGGAGTTCCATACATGGAGTTCCATAAGAGATCTGGAGTTCCATAAGAGATCTGGAGTTCCATAAGAGATCTGGAGTTCCATAAGAGATCTGGAGTTCCATAAGAGATCTGGAGTTCCATAAGAGATCTGGAGTTCCATAAGAGATCTGGAGTTCCATACATGGAGTTCCATAAGAGATCTGGAGTTCCATAAGAGATGTGGAGTTCCATAAGAGATCTGGAGTTCCATAAGAGATGTGGAGTTCCGTACATGGAGTTCCATAAGAGATGTGGAGTTCCATACATGGAGTTCCATAAGAGATCTGGAGTTCCATAAGAGATCTGGAGTTCCATAAGAGATCTGGAGTTCCATAAGAGATCTGGAGTTCCATAAGAGATCTGGAGTTCCATAAGAGATGTGGAGTTCCATACATGGAGTTCCATAAGAGATCTGGAGTTCCATAAGAGATGTGGAGTTCCATACATGTAGTTCCATAAGAGATCTGGAGTTCCATAAGAGATGTGGAGTTCCATACATGTAGTTCCATAAGAGATCTGGAGTTCCATAAGAGATGTGGAGTTCCATACATGTAGTTCCATAAGAGATCTGGAGTTCCATAAGAGATGTGGAGTTCCATAAGACCATGTCTTTGAGGTATGACATGCTGCTTTTACACAGCTTTAATGAAGTATCACATAAATTACATTCCCATCATAAATCAAAAGTCCCTCAGAAGGAACATCTGAATCTAGACAGCGTCTGGCCTGAGTGGTTCTAACACCTTTTGAATGTGTTCTCATCTGCTGTAGTGGGTGTGTTAGCAAAGAAAGCTATGAACGTTCCAACCCAGGGACATTTTGATAAATACAGGTATGCCGGCATTACAAAGTGATTCTGTGAACCTGCACTTTGCTGGGCAGTGTCTCTAGACATACAGTGCCTTTTCTGAAAGAGAGCTGGGGTTAGCCCAAAAACAAAGGAGAGACACAACAGGATATCTAAAGAAATGTAGGATCGCATTTTCAGTCATGAATCTTGTTCTGGACGCAGCTCTGCAAAGTGGTCACCAGTTGGCACAGACACAAAGTAATAGCATATGATTTTAAACCTAACCCTAAGCTTAACCCTAACCTTAAACACACTGCTGACACTAAAGCCTAACCCTAAACTTGAATTAAAATATTATTACTAGGAAGCATTAGATGGGAGCTGGCTCTGTGCCTTCTGCTGTCCTGCACCATCTGCTACTTCTGTATCTGGAAAGGACTGAAGTCTACAGGAAAGGTAGAACATGGAGAGGTAGGTGACCATGCTGATCTTGTCTGGTTCCTGACCAGCACCTATATCTTCTCTAGTGGTGAAGGGCCGGATCCCCAAACTCCCACTAAGCCAGGTGAAAGGCCAGCTGGAAGTTGCCCTAGATAAGGAGTCTGCAAGGTTATGCTGTCCAAACTCCCCCATTCACATACATTAGGGTTTCTCTAGATCTGGTTGTTCTGTGTGCTCTGTTTAATAACACCTGCCAAAAACAGAGAAAAAGACTCTTAGAAGAAGGTCATTTTCATGCGCCACTTATATTTACTCTCACACAAAGAACATCTGTCAGGGAGAGACAGGGGCCTATGTGCAGACATACATTGACATGAATGGATTACGTTCATGCTTGGCATACTTTACTTTACACGCCCATTGAAGGACGCCTTCCTCTAAGGCATTATTTTAATTACAGCGTGGGTGGGTGTAAAATGTTTTAGACTCACCAGTGTCTTAAATGTTTAGTCTAATGCACTTAATAAGGAAAGTCACCATCACAGGATATACTGCATTTGGGTAGGTCATTTTTTGGTAACAGTTGGTGCGGTAAAGGAGGCCTTAAGTTTATCTCAACACATTCACAGTGAGGCCATAGGCTATACAGTCAATCATTTGTGACATGGTGTGAGAACAGAGACGTTCTGTTCCCCAGACATGCAGCTGAACATGTTTTAACGACTGGGATGGGTCTCAGTAGTGTACTGTGAGAGTGTTGAAATAATACAAAGTTATCCTACTAGAGTAGTCCAAATGGAGGATATTTCAAGAATGATTATTTTAAGTTCTGATTTGGTTGAACCTTTGTTGTCTCACCTGTGTGTCAGCACCCAGCAACATGACCATGACGAAGAAACATATGGCCAGCGGCTGAGGTAGAAGCATCATGGCCACAGCACGAGGACATGATATGAATGGCAGGCCATTCAATCTACACACAATACCCCATACTGAAAAAGCAAAAACAGAAATACCTTATTTACATAAGTATTCAGACTCTCTGCTATGTTACTCGAAATTGAGCTCAGGTGCTGTCAGGTTTTGGCCAGGACTGTTCAGGTTTTGGTCACTAGATGTCCCCATTGCACCTTTTTTGTACCTTTTGTTTTTTCCTTGCTCTAATTATTGTTTGCACCTGTGTGTCGTTCCCTTGTTAGTATTTAAACCCTGTGTGTTCCTCAGTTCTTTGCTCAGTGTTTGTATGTTAGCACCCAGCCCCAGCCTTGTTGTGAACATATATTTCTCTTATTGGATTTTCCAGAGGTTCTCTGGTTTAGTGCTTGTGTATTTTTGAGTAGTCTTTTGAGGTTTGTTTTTCCCTGCTGTTTTTACCACTTTGTGGAGTTTCTTTGTATTTTGGAGGATATCCATTTTGTGCCTCTTGGCTTTATTTTTGGACGTGGTGGATTTATATTCTTTGCCTGAAGATCTTGTCCTTTTATTAAACCACCATCTCTAGTACTGCTGAGTCTGCCTCATCTTCTGGGTTCTGCCGACTATTAGTGACTGTTTCTCTCACCGGGTCCTGACAGGTGCATTCTGTTTCCATTGATCATCCTTGAGATGCTTCTACAGCTTGATTGGAGTCCACCTGTGGTAAATTAAATTGATTGGGCATGATTTAGGAAATGTTGCCACCTGTCCATATAGAGTCCCACAGTTGACAGTGCATGTATATATTTATTTTATTTAACATTTATTTAACTAGGCAAGTCAGTTAAGAACAAATTCTTATTTACAATGACGGCCTACCGAAAGGTAAAAGGCATCCTACGGGGACGGGGGCTGGGATTAAAAATGGTTGGTTGGATTTGCGTTTATCATCGAAGGAATGAGCATTACACAGGGGCCTGTACTATGGAGCGGGATCAATTTAGAGGTGGAGAGTCTGTCATGGTCTGGGGCAGTGTGTCATAGCATCATCGGACTGAGCTTGTTGACATTGAAGACAAACTCAATGCTATGCAATACATGGAAGACATCCTCCTCCCTCATGTCGTACACTTACTGCAGGCTCATCCTGACATGACCCTCCAGCATGACAATGCCACCAGCCATACTGCTCATTCTGTGAGTGATTTCCTGCAAGACAGGAATGTCAGTGTTCTGCCATGGTCAGCGAAAAGCCCGGATATAAATCCCATTGAGCACGTCTGGGACCTGTTGGATTGGAGGGTGAGGGCTAGGGCCATTCCCCCCAGAAATGTCTGGGAACTTGCAGGTGCCTTGGTGGAAGAGTGGGGTATCGTCTCACAGCAAGACCTGGCAAATCTGGTGCAGTCCATGAGGAGGAGATGCACTGCGGTACTTAATGCAGCTTGTGGCCACACCAGATACTGACTGTTACTTTGGATTTTGACTTCACTTTGTTCAGGGACACATTATTCCATATCTGTTAGTCACATGTCTGTGGAACTTGTTCAGTTTGTCTCAGTTGTTAAATCTTGTTATGTTCACACAAAAATGTACACATGTTAAGTTTGCTGAAAATGAACGCAGTTGACAGTGAGAGGACCTTTCTTATCTTCTATGGGATATGTGGGTCGGTAGCGTTACTATAGAAATCAATCTTTCATGAAATCACACATGAAAGACACCAAATTAAAGCTACACATGTTGTGAATCCAGCCAACGTGTCTGATTTCAAAAAGGGAAAGCACACCAAACAATTATGTTAGCTCAGTACATAGCCACAGAAAAACACAGCCATTTTCCCAGCAAAAGATAGTAGTCACAAAAAGCAGAAATAGAGATAAAATGAATCACTAACCTTTGATGATCTTCATCAGATGACACTCATAGGACATCATGTTACACAATGCATTTATGTTTTGTTCGATAATGTGCATATTTATATCCACAAATCTCGGTTTACATTGGCGCCATGTTCAGAAATGCCTCCAAAATATCCGGAGAAATTGCAGAGTGCCACGCCAAATAACAGAAATACTCATCATAAACTTTGATGAAAGATACATGTTTTACATATAATTAAAGATACACTTGTTCTTAATGCAACCGCTGTCAGATTTTTAAAAAAAAATTACGGAAAAAGCACACCATGCAATAATCTGAGACGGCGCTCAAATATAAATAACATTTCTCCGCCATGTTGGAGTCAACAGAAATACGAAATTACATCATAAATATTTCCTTACCTTTGAATATCTTCATCAGAATGCATTCCCAGGAATCCTAGTTCGACAATAAATTGTTGTTTTGTTCGATAATGTCAATTATTTATGTCCAAATAGCTGCTTTTGCTAGCGCGTTTAGTACACATATCCAAACGCTCGTGCAAGTGACGCATAACGTCGGACGAAAACTTCAAAAAGTTATATTACAAGTCGAATAAACTTTTCAAACTTAGTAGAGAATCAATCTTCAGGATGTTGTTATCATATATATCCAATAACGTTCCAACCGGAGCATTCCTTCTGTCTGTAAAAGTTATGGAACGCAACGCGATACCATGAGAAATGCGCATGACCAGGAACTGGCAATCTGCCAGACCACTGACTGAATCACCTCCCATCCGGCCCCACATCACAGTATACACTTCATTCAACGTTCTACCGACTGTTGACATCTAGTGGAAGGCGTAGGAAGTGCAAACAAATCCATATCTTCCTGGGATTTGAATAGGCGATGAGTAGAAAAAACACCAGCCTCAGAATTTCAACCTCCTCTTTGGAAGATTGCCTGCCATATGAGTTCTGTTATACTCACAGACATACTTCAAACAGTTTTAGAAACTTCAGAGTGTTTTCTATCCAATAGTAATAATAATATGCATATATTAGCATCTAGGACAGAGTAGGAGGCAGTTCACTATTGCACACATTTCATCCAAAGTGAAAATGCTGCCCCCTATCCCTAAAAAGTTAAAAGTCTGATGGCCTTGAGACAGAAGCTGTTTTTCAGTCTCTCGGTCCCCGCTTTGATGCAGCTGTACTGACCTCGCCTTCTGGATGATAGCGGGGTGAACAGGCAGTGCCTCGGGTGATGTTGTCCTTGATGATCTTTTTGACCTTCCTGTGACATCAGGTGGTGTAGGTGTCCTGGATGGCAGGTAATTTAACCCCAGTGATGCATTGTGCAGACCTACCTACCCTCTGGAGAGCCTTACGGTTGTGGGCGGAGCCGTTGCCGTACCAGGCGGTGATACAGCCCGACAGGATGCTTTCGATTGTGCATCTGTAAAGGTTTGTGAGTGTTTTTGGTGACAAGCCAAATTTTTTCAGCCTCCTGTGGTTGAAGTGGCGCTGCTGCGCCTTCTTCACCACGCTGTCTCTGTGGGTGGACCATTTCAGTTTGTCCGTGATGTGTACGCCGAGGAATTTAAACTTTCCACCTTCTCCACTACTGTCCCGTCGATGTGGATAGGGGGCTGCTCCCTCTGCTGGTTCCTGAAGTCCACGATTATCTCCTTTGTTTTGTTGATGTTGAGTGAGAGGTTATTTTCCTGACACCACACTTCAAGGGCCCTCACCTCCTCCCTGTAGGTCGTCTCATCGTTGTTGGTAATCAAGCCTACCACTGTAGTGTCGCCTGCAAATCTGATGATTGATTTGGAGGCGTGCACGGCCACGCAGTCATGGGTGAACAAGGAGTACAGGAGAGGGCTGAGAACGCACCCTTGTGGGGCCCCAGTGTTGAGGATCAGCGGTGTGGAGATGTTATTACCTATCCTCACCACCTGGGGGCGGCCTGTTAGGAAGTCCAGGACGCAGTTGCACAGGGTCTCGAGCTTAACCAGTTTGGAGGGTACTATGGTGTTAATTGCTGAGCTGTAGCCGATGAACAACATTCTTACATAGGTATTCCTCTTGTCCAGATGGGTTAGGGCAGTGTGCAGTGTGATTGCGATTGCGTCGTCTGTGGACCTATTGGGGCGGTAATCAAATTGGAGTGGGTCTAGGGTGTCAGGTAGGGTGGAGGTGATATGGTCTTGACTAGTCTCTCAAAGCACTTCATAATGACGGATCTGAGTGCTACTGGGCGATAGTCATTTAGCTCAGTTGCCTTCGCTTTCTTGGGAACAGGAACAATGGTGGCCCTCTTGAAGCATGTGGGGACAGCAGACTGGGATAAGGATGGATTGAATATGTCCGTAAACACACCAGCCAGCTGGCCTGCGCATGCTCTGAGGACATGGCTGGGGATGCAGTCTGGGCTGGCAGCCTTGCGAGGGTGAACACGTTTAAATGTTTTTCTCACGACGGCTGCAGTGAAGGAGAGCCCACAGGTTTTGGAAGCGGACCGTGTCAGTGGCACTGTGTTGTCCTCAAAGCAAGCAAAGAAGTTGTTTAGTTTGTCTGGGAGCAAGACATCGTGGTCCGCGACGGGGCTGGTTTTCCTTTTGTAGTTAGTGATTGACTGTAGACCCTGCCACATACCTCTCTTGTCTGAGCCGTTGAATTGCGACTTTACTTTGTGTCTATACTGATGCTTAGCTTGTTTGATTGCCTTGCGGAGGGAATAGCTACACTGTTTGTATTCGGTCATGTTATGGTCACCTTGCCCTGATTAAAAGCAGTGGTTTGCGCTTTCAGTTTTGCGCTAATGCTGCCTTCGCAGTCCACGTGATCGAAACAGTCGTGAAGCGTGGATTCCGATTGGTCGGACCAGCATTGAACAGACCTGAGCACGGGCACTTCCTGTTTTAGTTTCTGTCTATAGGCTGGGAGCAACAAAATGGAGTCATGGTCCGATTTTCCGAAAGGAGGGCGGGGGAGGGCAAAAGGAGGGCGGGAGGGGGAGATGATTACTTTGAGGATTACTTTTAAGTTCAGAAAGGATGTTTGCGGAAGAAAACTTTGACACTTCTCTGGTTTCTTAATGACATTCAATCAGCATTGAAAAAAGTTTACGTTTGTTCCACCTGAGCAAGTCTAACCATAAGTCAGAGACCACTATAATGACACACCAAATGATTTGATGGAAAAGAGCATTAATGGGTAGGTTAGAGTCCAAGCTATGTCTTCCAATCGTGCGACATTCGGCATCCAAAGATTTTTCCAACTAGAATAAACGCTTGGAGGTAAGGAAGACAGCAGTGTTGTAGTCTACTGCGATACGGATATAATGTATTATTGATATCTACATAGCGCAATGATGTGAATCGCACTGCTGCACTCTCATTTAGCAATTTTTTTATTTGAACCAAATAATAGTTGAATTCAAGAAGTGTAAGCTGCCTATCAATTCTTGTTTTTTGAAACCAGTAGACAGCCAGTGAAAAATGTACTCTTGCAACAGCTACATAGTGTGGATCCCAGCCTGTGGAATTAGAAGTGGGGCTTTTATTTCTCAATCTAATTTATGCTGATAAAAAAATGCATAGGCCTAATGGACACATTCTCAAACTCTTTTGATAGACTTAAAGCTGCCTACATACATTTTTTGACTTATAAATTCTATATGGGTCATTGTCCTGTTGAAAAACAAATGATAGTCCCACTAAGTGCAAACCAGTTGGATGGCATATCACTGCAGAATGCTATGGTAGCCATGCTGGTTAACCCTTGTGTGGTCTTAACATTCTGTATACTACCCTTGTCCTCAGGGTAAAAATGACCCGTCTTCGCTAAACCCCTAAAATAAAGCAGCTTAATTGAATATAAACTGCAAATCAATTTTGCATGAAGAAACAACTTGTCATTCATCACAAACGTTGTGAATATATGGGTTTTCCCTCTTCACAATACAGAAAGACTGCATTTAATCAGTGGACACCACTCGCTTTCATTACAACACACATGTCATAATTGTTTTCTTTAATGAAGTAGAAGTTTATTGTTATTATTGCTAAAGGTACTGCATAGGTGTAAACATGGATTTTTTTGGGAAGAAATAGCATTTGTATAGCCTAAGAAAGTAGCAGAAATGTGCAGAAAGTAGTTTTGAATGCATTTTATTGAAGGGAAACCATAACAGTCTTGAATTTTTTGGGAAACATAGTGATATATTATTATGTACTGTACAATGAGGAATTCAACTACAAAATATTAGTCTTCTCCCATTTTTCTAACCATTGCTCCCACCCACAAGGTGTATAAACAACAACAATAAATAAGAATAAAATAAGATAATAGATACAAAACAAAAATGTGAAGAACATAAATCAATCAACTCTAATTAGCACATGTAGGACAGTATGCAAGTGTGTGTGTATGGACTTTGCAGATGTATTTCTCACATGTGCAGCACATAGTATTTGTTTTACAGTCCTTCTTTAGGGGGCAGAATTGGCATCTCCTCCTCTTGCTGCCCCAGCTGCGTCCTCAGGTGAATCAGGACAAGATTCAACTCCCTGAACAGCTTTCACAAGTGCTGCAGAGGCTGCTGTGAGGGGGAGGCGCTCCCTTCTTTGAATGTGTGGGGTTACTAGTGCCTTTCCCAGCTGCTCCAGGAACACCCTGTTCTTGTTCTGCTCATCAGGCATCCAGGTAGGTTTGATCTTGTTCTATATCACGAAGGCATTGTATGAGGACACATCAATGATGTTATGGAAGATGACCAGGGGAAGTCATCCTCCTGCAGCTGTAAGTTTCAATCACCTTGTCCAGGTTGTCCACACCTCCTTTGTTGTGGTTGTAGTCCAGGATGATGGCTGGCTTCCTGTCCTCACCATCACCGATTTCAGCTGTTTTGTGCAGTGTGCTCAGGAGGACCACATTCTTGTTCCTCTTTGGGAGGTGAGAAACTAAAGTGGTAATGGGGGTGAAGGCACACTTTGATGAGAAGGCCTCTCTCTACCTTGTTGCAAGGAGTGCAGGGGGAGCTCAGGCTGGTTCTTTCTAACTGTGCCAACCATGGTGATCTTCCTCTTCAGGAGCTGCTGGCTGAGTTCATAAGATTTGAAGAAATTGTCACACGTGACATTGTGCCCCGTCAGTCCATCTGTCACATCAAGCACAACCCGCATCCCCTGGTTCTTCTCCTGGCCTCCACTGGTCGGCTTCCCTGTGTAGACTTGCATCTTCCAAGCGTAGCTGGATTGAGCGTAACAGGTCACCCATATCTCTGTTCATCATATATGCATAGTCACTTTAACCATATCTACATGTACATGCTACCTCAATCAGCCTGACTATGTATATTAATCTGAGAGTGGTTACATTTCTCCAGGCCCATCCCTCAGCTTTTTACCAAAACAGAGGCAGGGAAACATTTTGTTATTGTTTCATCTGTGGATTTTCCCTTTAAACAGCTGCAAATTATCAAGATATCAAAGTGTCACCAACAAAAAGGTAAATAGGCGAATAGCAAATGCCAAATATGACATTCATTTTTCACATGTAAATAGCACTTTTCAGTAGTGTTTAAAGCATGCCATTCCATGAGCACAGCATTTATTTTTCAACTCGAATCAATGAGCCCAATCAGTCCTCCATGATAACAAAATATCATAAACAACAGAGCAGGGCTGGCTAATAAGTCTTTAGTTTTCGGTTATGATTAGGTAAAACAATTTGGCAAATCTATACTTCCATATTTTCAAGTCCTATTCTTGAATATCAAAGGTATAACATTTATTGTAATGACTGGATTTCTGAGAGACTTTGGTTTTTAATAATGTATAGATATAATTTAATCATATTATTATATGTAGTAGAAAGCGGTGGGTTAGAAGAAGCCTACATAACCAACCCATAAAGTAAAATATTACATCCATATATGGCCAGCTATGTAAACTTTAACATTGATATATCCTGCAATAGATGTCTTTAAATTGGTAAAATACCTTTTGTCTTCTTCTTATGCCTCTTACGGGAAGTAATCTAAAAGTAACTGAATGTAATCTGATTACGTGACTGAGTTTGGGTAATCCAAAAGTTACATAACAAGTTTGGACAGGTAAATAGTAACTGTAACTGATTACATTTAGAAAGTAACCTACCCAACCCACCCAACCCAAAACTCACCCACCCCCACACACAGAGAGAGAGAGAGAGTCAATAAGATAATGACATTACGTAACCAGGCCCACAGGCTGTAAATCAGGCTAAAGGAACAGGAAAAGACAGGAATATGAAGCAGAGATAAAGTGGAGACAGATCTGGGATCAGGGATAATAAGAGGTTCAAATTAAACTGCCTAACTGTCATGGCTCCTGCATGCACTGCTGCTTGAAGGGTTCCATTCAGCTCAGAATAGCTGAAAAATCTGAAAAATAGCTGCATTAAAGGGTTTTCCGGGTTTGGTACATACATTTTTGGACTTCTAAGTTAATTATACTTTATATTGATTGATTCTTGAAGAATATAACTTTTAATGCCTCATGAGCTTGCCACTTTAAAACCCAATCAAAAGAAGTGTGACGATCTAGGTTTAAACCTCGGTCATCAGTGTGCCACAAAACTGTGTCAGTCAGCTGAGCTAAAGCCTAGAGGAGAAATTGTGGACAGTACACATTAAAGCAAAACAATCATATTGTTTTTACTTCCACTATCTGGTCAGTTGGTGAAATCACAAGACAGAGGACAGGACAGAGACAGATGAGTATACATTTGAATTATTTACAGTGTGTGTGTCTCGTCTGGGTGTGTCTTCCGAGAGAGGGGATGGTGTCGGCCAATATATCATATGACTGGTGACAACTTAATTGGGGAGAACGTGCTCATAGTAATGGTTGGAAAGGAATTTACATTTACATTACATTTAAGTCATTTGGCAGACGCTCTTATCCAGAGCAACTTACAAATTGGAAAGTTCATTCATATTCATCCTGGTCCCCCCGTGGGGAATGAACCCACAACCCTGGCGTTGCAAGCGCCATGCTCTACCAACTGAGCCACACGGGACCACACAGGAATGAATGTAATGGTATCAGACGAATGTGTCTGATACCATTCCATTTACTAAATTCCAGCCATTATGATGAGCTGTCATCCCCTCACCAGCCTCCTGTGGCATATATCATAAAAAGTATCTTGATAATCCTCCTGTTAAAAATGTGGCAGAGCCCCAAATAACATGACTGCTTCGTATTTATTTCCCATAAAAGGCTGTATGTGTAATTGTGTGGAGAGATTACGAGGCTTCATAGCTTTTCAGTGGGTTTTACTGTCCGTCCGGGATCAGGAGTTTACTGCCCTTACGGAAAAAACACATCAGTTTCACATGAACAAATGTGATCTCATGTGATCACCTGTGATTTAATGTGAAGTTAATGTGATAACATGTGACAACATGGGAAGCAATGTGATAACATAAAACTGCCTGTGACAACAAGCGATCTCATGTGATTATGTAATTTGTGAAATGAATGTGAAATAAATTAGACAACATGGGGATGCAACATATTTACATGTGACAACATTTGAGCATGTGAAAACCCACGTGTCAAATGTAATTTCGAAAATGTTACATTGATTCATTTGAAACAGTCGTGGCCCCCTGAAAGTTTTGTCCATTTCCTGGTTTGTTCCAGGAACGTCCCCAAGGACATTTTAGAACCTTGTGTCATGGTCCCCTGGACGTTGTCTATTTGTGGTGAAAATACGGTAAATTTACAACTAGTTACTTTATTTTTCCAGCTAAATTAAAGCATTAATGGACATTATGCTGATTCCTTGGGACTCAACCTCCCTTCGGATTTGATCTCACATCCTTTTGGTTAGTCGCTACCTGAAGTTCCAGCTATGCCACCAGGTCTGTTAACATAAGAGAGATTGGCAAGAATACATTTCTGCACTTTGCCTGAAGTTGAAAATAAAGTAACATATATAGCAACTTAGTGTTATGTCTGTAAAATTATTGTATGCTGCTGTAATCTGATTTAAATTACTGTAAAATATTGTACTGAGACCACAATTGGCACTCAGCCTTAGCTGGGATTTGAACTTACAGTGCATTCGTAAAGTATTCAGACCTCCTCACTTTTTGTTACGTTACAGCCTTATTCAAAAATTGATAAAAAAAAGAATCCTTGTCAATCTACACACAATACCCCATAATGACAAAGATAAAACATGTTTAGACATTTTTTCACATTTTTTACACATAAAAAAACTGAAATATCACACTTACATAGTAAGTATTTAAACCATTTATTCAGTACTTTGTTGAAGCACCTTTGGCAGCAATTGCAGCCTTGTGTCTTCTTGGTTATGACACAACAAGCTTGGCAAACCTGTATTTGGGGAGTTTCTCCCATTGCTCTCTGCAGATCCTCTCAAGCTCTGTCAGGTTGGATGGGGAGCATCGATGCACAGCTATTTTCGGGCTCTGGCTGGGCCACTCAAGGACATTCAGAGACTTTTACCGAAGGCACTCCTGTATTGTCTTGGTTGGGTGCTTAGGGTCATTGTCCTGTTTGAAGGTAAACCTTCGCACCAGTCTGAGGTCCTGAGCGTTCTGGAGCAGCTTTTCATCAAGGATCAATCTGTACATGTTTCCCTCGATCCTGACTAGTCTCTGTCATGTGCATTTTACTGAGGGGTGGCTTCCGTCTGGCCACTATACCATAAAGGCCTGATTGGTGGAGTGCTGCAGAGATGGTTGTCCTTCTGGTAGGTTCTCCCATCTACACAGAGGAACTCTGGAGCTCTGTCAGAGTGACCATCAGGTTCTTGGTCACCTCCCTGACCAAGGTCCTTCTCCCCGATTGCTCAGTTTGGCCGGGCGGCCAGCTCTAGGAAGTGTCTCGGCCACTGTGTTCTTGGCAACCTTCAATGCTGCAGACATTTTTTGGTACCCTTCCCCAGATATGTGCCTCGACACAATACTGTCTCGGAGCTCTATGGACAATTCCTTCGACCTCATGCCTTCGTGTCTGCTCTGACATGCACTGTCAACTATGGGACCTTATATAGACAGGTGTGTGCCTATCCAAATCATTTCCAATCAATTGCATTTACCACAGGTGGAATCCAATCAAGTTGAAGAAACATCTCAAGGATGATCATTGAAAACAGGATGCACCTGAGATCAATTTTGAGTCTCATAGCAAAGTTCTAAAACCCTGTTTTCGCTTTGTCATTATGGGGTACTGTGTGTAGATTGATGAGAAACAACACAATATAAAACATTTTAGAATAAGTCTGTAACGTAACAAAATGTTGAAAAAGTCTAGGTGTCTGAATTCTTTCCGAATGCACTGTTTATTATATTTATCACAGTGTTTAAAACAGAATAATATGCCCCTCCAACATTAGACAACTGCACAGAAAACCCTCAAATTGATGAAATAAGTAAGTTAAATCAATGATGAGAGAATAGTCAGATTAACTGATAACTAAAATAGTAGTGCAGATGGCACTATGTCGCTAAGTGCAGAGACGTATTGTAGGTATTTAATGGTTAGGGGAAAGTTACAGAAACATCGTCGTACCTCAAATCCAGAGATTATGAGGTCAAATTCCAGGTGTGGTCAACAGTGATGGCTCATGGAACAGTGATGACTCATGGAACAGTGATGACTCATGGAACAGTGATGACTCATGGAACAGTGATGACTCATGGAACAGTGATGACTCATGGAATTGCACATTTGAAAGTCACGTGAAGAGTTTAAAAAACACATTTTCAAATTTTTTCACATGTGAAATGTCACTTGTGAAGTTTTCCAAAAACCCGTTTTCACATGGTTTCATAATATGTGAAATTTCAACATGTAACAAAATGAAACTATACTGTTAGCCATTGCTGTTAATAAAAACATACAGTCATTATATAGTACATTTCTACAGTAATAGGATACCGTATTAGTGTTTCACTACTGTATATATTTAGTGTCAATTGCAATGCACTTGGGTAATTTTTGGCCCGTCTTGAAAATTAACACGGCATGCCATTTTGCTGTAGGACCTCAAGGACCCACAAGCCTCAAAAGACTCATCTGAAGTTGGTACAGCCTCTTCTACAACTTCTCTACAGTACCAGTCAAAAGTTTGGACACACCTACAAATTCAATGGTTTTTCTTTATTTTTGCTATTTTATGCATTGTAGAATAATAGTGAAGACATCAAAACTATTAAATAACACATATGTAATCATGTCAATTAGTCATGTCAATCATGTCAATGGTCATGTCAATCAAAATATATTTTATTTTTTAGATTCTTCAAAGTAGCCACACTTTGTCTTGATGACAGCTTTGCACACTCTTGGCATTCTCTCAACCAGCTTCATGAGGTAGTCACCTGGAAACCATTTAAATAAACAGGTGTGCCTTGTTAAATGTTAATTTGTGGAATTTCTTTCCTTAATGCATTTGAGCCAATCAGTTGTGTTCTGACAAGGTAGGGGTGGTATACAGAAATAGCCCTATTTGGTAAAAGACCAAGTCTATATTATAGCAAGAACACCTCAAATAAGCAAAGAGAAACGACAGTCCATCATTACTTTAAGACATGAAGGTCAGTCAATCGCAAAAACCATCAAGCGCTATGATGAAACTGGCTTCCATGAGGACCGCCACAGGAAAGGAAGACCCAGAGTTACCTCTGCTGCAGAGGATAAGTTCAGTAGAGTTAACTGCATCTCAGATTGAAGCCCAAATAAATGCTTCACAGAGTTCAAGTTACAGACATATCTCAGCATCAACTTGTTACGTTCCCCAGTTTCTGTGGTGTATGTGTTTGGATGTGTATATGTTTCAGGATGGCTTCCTGGATTCTAAGCAGCTGATTGGTCGGCCCCTTCGATGAGTGGAGCTCTGACCCCGCCCTCTCGTCAGGGGATACAGCTGTCTGCAATTACCAACTCCGTATGCAGCTTTAAAAGCCAGTGTTCCTTTGTTAGGAGAAAGAGTTTCTTGGTATGTGCTGTGTTGGTCTGGTATATTTTGTCATAAAGTATTTTGTAGCTGGTCCTTCTGAGGTATGTTTATGTCAAAAGGACTGTGTTTTTGATTATTGAAATTGTTCACTTTAAGTTTGTATTAATCTGTTTAATTTATTCCAAGGGGGGAAGGGGAAGGCACCTTGGGAGTGGTTAGGCAAGAGGCCTGCAGGCATACATATACCCATAGTATGTACTCTGTCTATGCACAGTAGAAAAGACCTGGGTGGACCACCCCCTGTATTTTGGTTAGCGTGCCAGGTTAGGTAAGTGGTGGGTAGGCAAGTAAGTTAGGAGAGGGACTCTAACTTGTACTTTCTTCGCTTTGGTTCCATCCAGCTCCTTTTCCCCACTTTACTGTAATAAATTCCCAGTAAACTAATATTCTCTGCCTCTGTCATCCTTACCCACATACCTCTTTCACTCCACGGGGAGTTGAGTGTAGCAGGGTGTTGCATTCCATCTAAGAGGTGTACGTAACATAACTTTTCAGAGGAGATTGAGTGAATCAGGCCTTCATGGTTGAATTTCTGCTAAGGAAACACTACCAAAGGACACCAAAAACAAGAAGAGAATTGCTGGAGCCAAGAAACACGAACAATGGACATTAGACCAGTGGAAATATGTCCTTTGGACTGATGAGTCCAAATTTGAGGTTTTTGGTTCCAACCACCGTGTCTTTGTGAGCTGCGGAGAAGCTGAGCGGATAATCTCTGCATGTGTGGTTCCCACCGTGAAGCATGGAGGAGGTGTGGGGGTGCTTTGCTGGTGACATTGTCTGATTTATTTAGAATTCAAGGCACATTTAACCAGCATGGCTACCACAACATTCTGCAGCGATATGCCATCCCAACTGGTTTGCGCTTAGTGGGACTATCATTTGTTTTTCAACAATACAATGACCCAACTCCAGGCTGTGTAAGGGCTATTTGACCAAGGAGAGTGCTGCCTCAGATGGCTTGGCCTCCACAAACACCGACCACAAACCAATTGAGATGGTTTGGGATGAGTTGGACTACAACGTAGTCCGATGGAAAAGCAGCCGACAAGTGCTCAACATATGTGAACTCCTTCAAGACTGTTGGAAAATCCTTCCTTATGAAGCTGGTTAAGAGTGTGCGAAGCTGGGCAAAGGGTGGCTACTTTAAATCAAATATAAAACATGATTTGTTTAGCACTTTTTTGCTTACTACATGATTCCATATGTGTTATTTCATAGTTGTGATGTCTTCACTATTATTCTACATCGTGTAAAAATAAAAACCCTTGTAGGTGTGTCCATACTTTTGACTGGTACTGTACAGAAGGTGTAGAAGAGGCTGTACCGACTTCAGATTAGTATTTTGAGGCTTGTGGGTCCTTGAGGTCCTAGAGCAAAACGTCAGGCCGTGTTAATTTGCAAGACTGGCCAAAAATTCCCCAAGTGCATGAACATCTACTGGTGTTCTCCGTTTTGAAATTGGTACAGCCGATCTGCCAACTTCTATCTGTGGCGTCTTTCTGGAGCGTCCAAACAGTTTGGGCTACAAACTAATATGACCCATTTGGAAAGTTGAGTCTCTAGGACGCCCACAGGCCTCACAAAACTCGTCTGAAGGGTCCCAGGTAGCAGTTAAAAATTAATGGAAGAATATACTGAGACGGTTTAGTGGAAAAAAAGTGATTAAATACATGTAGAAAAACAACAAATGTTTCCTGATCTTATATCTCTCAGATATAGTCCCCAAATGTGTGTTCTATCTGTTTTTCCATGTAGTGAATATGTTATCCGATGCTCTTGTATGGGGGTAATAGCAGTAAGGACAAACAACATTTTTCAGGATTGTGTCGAGGCACAGATCTGGGTAAGGGTAAAAAAAATAATCTACAGCATTGAAGGTCCCCAAGAACACAGTGGCCTCCATTTTTGGGCTGGACGTGCCGCTAGCGGCACATCTCGACAACATCCGGTGAAATTGCAGAGTGCCAAATTCAAATGACAGAAATCGTAATATTAAACATTCATGAAAATACAAGTGTCATACATCATTTAAAAGCTTAATAACTTGTTATGACTTGGGGGCAGTATTTCGATTTCTGGATGAGAAGCATGCCCAAAGTAAACTGCCTGTTACTCAGGCCTAGAAGCTAGGATATTAATATAATTGGTAGATTTGGATAGAACACACTCTAAAGTTTCCAAAACTGTTAAAACAATGTCTGTGAATATAACATAACTGATATGGCAGGCAAAAACCTGAGGCAAATCCATCCAGGAAGTGGGATTTTTTGATGTGGGTAGTTTTCAATTGAATGCCTATAGAGTATCTAAATGGTTAGGTCCCATATTGTAGTTCCTATGGCTTCCACTAGATGTCAACAGTCTTTAGACATTGTTTCAGGCTTGTTTTCTGAAAAATGAAGAAGAATGAGACCATTTTGTCAGTGGACTGTAGAATCAAGCAGAGCTGGTTTGCGCGCTTGACCGATTGCGCGCCCTTCGTTGTTTTTCCTTTGTATTGAATACTCTATTGTCCGGTTGAAATATTATCCATTATTTAGACAATAGACAACTTGAGGATTAATTAAACATCGTTTGACATGTTTCGACGAACTTTACCGGTACTGTTAGAATGTTTTCGTCTGCATGTTTTGAACGCCTTTGAGCCAGTGGATTACTGAACAAAACGCGCCAACAAAACTGAGTTTTTGGGATATAAAGGGGGACTTTATCGAACCAAACAAACATTTATTGTTTAGCTGGGACTCTTGTGACTGTAACCAGATGAAGATCTTCAAAGGTAAGTGATTCATTTTATCGCTATTTCTGACTTTCGTGACTCCTATACTTGGATGGAAAATGTTTACATGATTTTGTAAGCGGGGCGCTGTCCTCAGATAATCGCATGGTATGCTTTCGCTGTAAAGCCTTTTTGAAATCTGACAAAGCGGCTGGATTAACAAGAAGTTAATCTTTAAGCCGATGTATAACACTTGTATTTTTATGAAAGTTTATTATGACTATTTCTGTATTTTCAGTTTGGCGCTCTGCAATTTCATCGGATGTTGTCGAGGTGGGTTGCTAGCGGAACGCCTGCGCCAGAGAGGTTATTAACTTCTTGTTAATCCAGCTGCGTTGTCAGATTTCAAAAACGGTTTATGGTCGAAAGCACACCATGCGGTTATCTGAGGACAGCGCCCCGCATACAAAAGCATTAAAAACATTTTCCAACCAAGCAGATGCATCGCCAAAGTCTGGAATAGCGATAAAATAAATCCCTTACCTTTGAAGATCTTCATCTGGTTGCAATCCCAAGGGTCCCAGTTACATAACAAATGGCATTTTGTTCGATAAAGTCCTTCTTTATATCCAAAAAAGTATGTTTATTTGGCGCGCTTCCTTCAATAATCCACCTGTTTCCCCTCGTTCAAAATGCATACAAAATGAATCCCAAACGTTACCAATAAACTTGGTCCAAACATGTCAAACAACGTTCCTATTCAATCCTCAGGTACCCTAATATGTAAATAAACAATACAATTTAAGACGAGAATAGTATATTCAATACCGGAGACAAATAACCAAATGCGCGCCCTCACCAGAGCGCGCCACAAACATTTTCCAACCAAGCAGATGCATCACAAAAGTCAGAAATAGCGATAAAATAAATCACTTACCTTTGAAGATCTTCATCTTTTTGCAATCCCAAGGGTCCCAGCTACATAACAAATGGTCCTTTTGTTCGATAAAGTAATTGTTTATATCCCAAAAAAGTAAGTTTCAATTGCTTGACTCAGTAATCCACCGGTTTCACTCGTTCAAAATACATACAAAATGAATCCCGTAAGTTACCAATAAACTTCTAAACAAGTCAAACAACATTCCTATCAATCCTCAGGTACCCTATTATGTAAATAAATAATACAATTCAAGACGGAGAATACCGTTGACCATTACCGGAGATAAATAATGACGCACACTCACCGGAACGCGCTACAAACACTACAGCCAAAATGGGAGCCACTAAGAAAAACTAAAAATTATATCTAATTTTTCAAAAAACAAGCCTGAAACTCTTTCTAAAGACTGTTGACATCTATTGGAAGACCTAGGAACTGCAATCTGGGAGGACTTCCTTTTATTTTCCCATTCCCACCCATTGTAATCAGAGGTGAGCTGAATTTTTCTTTCTAGCTGGAATGTCCTCGGGTTTTCGCATGTCAAATCAGTTCTGTTATACCCACAGACAATATTTTAACCGTTTTAGAAACTTCAGAGTGTTGTCTATCCAATGATATTATATGCATATCCTAGCTTCTGGGCCTGAGTAACAGGCAGTTTACTTTGGGCACCTCATTCATCCAAACTTCCAAATACTGCCCCCTATCCCAAAGAAGTTAAATGGAAGAAGTTTGTAACCAACAAGACTCTCCCTAGACCTTGCCGCCCAGTCAAACTGAGTAATTGGTGGAGAAGGGCCTTGGTCAGGGAGGTGACCAAGAACTCAATGGTCACTCTGACAGAGCTTCAGTTCCTCCGTGGAGATGGGAGAACCTTCCTCTTCCAGAACTCCTCTGTGAAAGGTATATGACAGCCCACTTGGAGTTTGTCAAAAGGCACCTAATGGATTCAGACCATGGTCTGATGACACCAAGATTTAACTTGCCAAGCGTCACATCTGGAGGAATCCTGTCACCATCCTGACGGTGAAGCATGGTGGTGGCAGCATCATGCTGTGGGGATGTTTTTCAGAGGCAGGGACTGGGAGACTAGTCAGGATCGAGGCAAAGATGAATGGAGCAAAGTACAGAGAGAGATCCTTGATGAAAACCTGCTCCAGAGCGCTCAGGACCTCAGACTGTGGTGAAGGTTCACTCAGCACACAGCCAAGACAATGCAGGAGTGGCTTCAGAACAAGTCTCTGAACATCCTTGTGTGGCCCAGCCAATGCCCAGACTTGAACAGGATCTAACATCTCTGAAGAGACCTGAAAATAGCTGTGCAGCAACTCTCCCCATCGGACGTGACAGAGCTTGAGAGGATCTGGAGAGAAGAATGGGAGAAACTCCCCAAATACAGGTGTGCCAAGCTTGCAGCGTCATACCTTAGGCTTTAATCGCTGCCAAAGGTGCTTCAACGAAGTACTGCGTGAAGTGTCTTAATACTTTTGTAAATGTGATATTTCAGTTATGTAATTTTTAGAAATTTGCAAACATTTCTTTTTTGTCATTATGGGGAATTGTGTGTAGATTGATGAGGGGAAAAAACGATTTAATCAATTTTAGAATAAGGCTAAATAAGAATAACCGAACAAAATGTGGAAAAACTCAAGGGGTCTGTTTTCTTCAAAATGCACTGTAAATACATGTCGAATAATCATTACTGTATAAATAAACATACAAAATGTAGTCAAAGTCTGTCAAATATGTAGTTGAAAACACTATGTTGAAAACACAGCGTGTATCATAACACATTTTTTTTGTAGGGCATCACCTCTGAAATCTCATGTGAACATTTGAATCAACATGTGAAAGGTTATGTGATCGTGTGAAAATCCACATGTGAAACTTCATGTGAAATATCATCAGATGTGAAGTCTACCAAAAACACATAATTTCACTTGTGCGATACATGTAAATGTCAGAAGAAATAATAAGATTTTCCACATGTGAAATCATGTGGTTTTTCCGTAAGTGTGGGCCAAGCGAGTACTAGGGAGGCGTCTCAAATGGCATCTTATTCCCTATATAATGCACTACTTTTAACTAGAGCCCTATGGAACCTGATCAAAAGTAGTGCATTATATAGGGAAAAGGGTACCACTTGAGACACATCTTAGTCTCATTCTGAATGCCTTGTCTAGAGGGATGAAGAATATCCCTGTTAACAAATGCCATCCCTTTGACAGAGCTAAATCTATATTTGCATTAAACTCTTTCCCTCTCTCCCTATCTAACAATCTTTCCCTCCCTGTCTATCAATCTTTCCCTCCCTGTCTATCAATCTTTCCCCCTCTCTCTGTCTGTGTCTGTTTATTCCTGCAAGGCATAATATGAATGTCTGTGATTAACGAATTCATATTTGTTCATCTCAAGACTGCAACTCTCAGAACTGTGCCTGTCTACCATGTGTGGGGGTGTGTGTGTGTGTATGACAGTATGTTTGGGTGTGTGTGAGTGTAGCAAAAAGCTTGTGCTTCTAGTTCCGACCATGCAGTAATATCTATCATGCAATCTAACCTAACAATTTCACAACAACTACCTTATACACACACAAATGTAAAGGGATGAATAACAATATGTACATATAAATATATGAATGAGCGATGGCCGTGCGACATAGGCAAGATGCAATAGATGGTATAGAATACAATATATACATATGAGATGAGTAATGTAGGATATGTAAACATTATTAAAGTGCCGTTATTTAAAGTGACGAGTGATACCTTTATTAAATGTATTAAAGTGGCCAGAGATTTGAGTCTGTATGTTGGCAGCAGCCACTCTATGTTAGTGAAGGCTGTTTAACAGTCTGATGACCTTGAGATAGAAGCTGTTTTTCAGTCTCTCGGTCCCAGCTTTGATGCACCTGTACTGACCTCGCCTTCTGGATGATAGCGGGGTGAACAGGCAGTGGCTCGGGTGGTTGTTGTCCTTGATGATCTTTTTGGCCTTCCTGTGACATCGGGACCTGTAGGTGTCCTGGAGGGCAGATAGTTTGCCCCCGGTGATGCGTTGTGCAGACCTCACTACCCTCTGGAGAGCCTTGCGGTTGTGGGCGGAGCAGTTACCGTACCAGGCGGTGATACAACCCGACAGGATGCTCTCGATTGTGCATCTGTAAATGGTTGTTAGTGTTTTAGGGCGCTTTTGCGCCTTCTTCACCACAATTTCTGTGTGGGTGGACAATTTCAGTTTGTCCGTGATGTGTATGCCGAGGAAGTTAAAACTTTCCACCTTATCCACTACTGTCCCGTCGATGTGGATGGGGGGATGCTCCCTCTGCTGTTTCCTGAAGTCCACGATCATCTCCTTTGTTTTGTTGACGTTGAGCGAGAGGTTATTTTCCTGGCACCACACTCCGAGAGCCCTCACTTCCTCCCTGTGGGCCGTCTCGTCGTTGTTGGTAATCGAGCCTACCACTGTAGAGTCGTCTGCAAACTTGATTGAGTTTGAGGCGTGCATGGCCACGCAGTCATGGGTGAACAGGGAGTACAGGAGAGGGCTGAGAACGCACCCTTGTGGGGCCCCAGTGTTGAGGATCAGCGAGGTGGAGATGTTGTTTCCTACCCTCACCACCTGGGGGTGGCCTGTCATAGATTCCAGGACCCAGTTGCACCGGGTGGGGTCAAGTCCCAGGGTCTCGAACTTAGTGACGAGTTTGGAGGGTACTATGGTGTTAAATGCTGAGGTGTAGTCAATTAACAGCATTCTTACATAGGTATTCCTCTTGTTCAGATGGGATAGGGCAGTGTGCAGTGTGATGGCGATTGCGTCGTCTGTGGACCTATTGAGGCGGTAGGCAATTGGATTGGGTCTAGGGTATCAGGTAGGGTGGAGGTGAAATGATCCTTGACTAGTATCCGAAAGCACTTCATGATGACAGGAGAGAGAGCTACAGGGTGATAGTCATTTAGTTCAGTTACCTTAGCTTTCTTTGGAACAGAAACATTTGTGGCCCTCTTGAAGCATGTGGGCACAGCAGACTGGGATAGAGATTGATTGAATATGTCCGTAAACACACCAGCCAGCTGGTCTGAGACGCCGCCAGGGATGCCGTCTGAGCCAGCAGCCGTGCGAGGGTTAACACGTTTAAATGTTTTACTCACATTGGCCACGGTGAAGGAGAGCCCACAGGCTTTGGTAGCTGGCCGTGTGTGTGTGTGTGTGTGTGTGTGTGTGTGTGTGTGTGTGTGTGTGTGTGTGTGTGTGTGTGTGTGTGTGTGTGTGTGTGTGTGTGTGTGTGTGTGTGTAGGTCTGTCTGTATGCCAGTGGGTGTGTGTGTATGTCAGTGGGTGTGTGTGTGTATGCCAGTGTGTGTGTATGCCAGTGTGTATGCATGTCGTGTGCATATTGTGAGCATGCACATGTGTGTGTTTCTCTAATTACATTGGCACGGTGCCAGTATTATTTACTCATAAGAAGGCAACAGACTCATATCAGTCCCTGATCCACTACGTTATCTTTTAAATTCTACAAATATCCACTCACTGGCATGTGCTCGCTGGTATGTGCTCGCTGGCATGTGCTCGCTAGCATGTGCTTTCCTCTGTTTCTCTTCATGTATGCTGTGTCATCATTTCCACTACAACACGTATGTGAGATTGTTCAGACGTCACTGTAGATGCACTAGTGTCAAAGGGAGTATTTTCAGCTCGAGAACCATTCATCGTTTTAACGAACCTGATGGCTCTGCTTTATGTCTCACTAGATGGACAGAAACCCAGTTGTTAGATATCATGTTAACACTGATGTTCCACATCTGTTTCCATCTGTTGTAGCCATGTTGAAGTCATGCAGTTGACAGTATAGGTTGAGTATTGAGAGGCCTATATTTCCGCACCACTGGACACAGTTAAAATCAGCCTCAAAAGCTGCTATTCTGTCTTTCTCTCTGATTGTGTTGTCAATCATGCAGAGTTCCTTGCCTTCCTGTTTCACAGCCAATAAAATGATTAGAACTTCCGAGTGATTGTGTGTTTGTATAAGTGAGGTTGATTGATGAAGGGGGAGAAGGGGTTCGTTGATTTAGTTCAGGCACTGCATCAGCCCTGAGAGTTTCCTTTATGGCCGGGACATGATGGACACCCAAAAGGTCAGAGATCAGACCTGTGTGACGATGACCTTGGGCTCAGTCTTGACCTTGGGGAACCCTGGGGAGAGAGTTTGGAGAGCCTGATGCCCCCCAGAAAGGCGGTTCAATTGCCAGGGGGGTCCAATAAAGTGTGGGCCACTGGGCTTTTCCACTTCATGATGAATAACTGTCTCTGCCACTGGAGAGATGGGGAAAAACCCCAGCCTGTCCACATCTTCAAACATCACTCTGGGGAGGGCAGGGTTAGGTCTATCAGGGCCCATGAAATGTACCTGTTCCTGGGTTACATGTTGTGACTAGAGCCACAGCTGACCGAGATCATGTTCTTCAACAACCACCGCCCTCAGACTCCAACCCATATGGATTTATAGACCCTTTGGGAAAGAGGTGCACCTTGAGCAAGGGTCACCTTTGAAGAGGACGGCGAAGTGAAAGCACAAGAACTGTGTACGTGTGTGTTGGGTGATATGCCTGTGTGTCTCTGCCTGTGTGTGTGTGTGTGTTTGTGTGTGTGTGTGTGTGTATGCGTGTGTGTGTGTTTAAAGCGAGCAAGGTCAAATCTCAGATCACAGCCACCTTTCTAATATCACCCAGCTGCATGTCCAGGCAAGTCACATCAGATCGACTTCAGGATTCAACGTTTGTCCAGCCTAGTTGGGACATCGGGAGAATCCTTCACTACTGTCCACTAGGGGCAATGTGAGCGCCTAATTCCATCTAGTAGGCTGGAAGCTTGCTAAAGTGTTGTGGTTGGGGATAGAGGAAAGGCTTAACCAGCATGCTAGGGCGTTGTGGTAGGGGATAAAGGAAAGGCTTAACCAGCATGCTAGGGCATTGTGGTAGGGGATAGAGGAAAGACGTAACCAGGTTGCTAGTGCGTTGTGGTTGGGGATAGAGGAAAGGCTTAACCAGCATGGTAGTGCGTTGTGGTAGGGGATAGAGGAAAGGCGTAACCAGGTTGCTAGGGCATTGTGGTAGGGGATAGAGGAAAGGCGTAACCAGGTTGCTAGGGCGTTGTGGTAGGGGATAGAGGAAAGGCTTAACCAGCATGGTAGTGCGTTGTGGTAGGGGATAGAGGAAAGGCTTAACCAGCATGCTAGGGCGTTGTGGTAGGGGATAAAGGAAAGGCTTAACCAGCATGCTAGGGCATTGTGGTAGGGGATAGAGGAAAGGCGTAACCAGGTTGCTGGGAAATTGTGGTAGGGGATAGAGGAAAGGCGTAACCAGGTTGCTAGGGCGTTGTGGTAGGGGATAGAGGAAAGGCTTAACCAGCATGGTAGTGCGTTGTGGTAGGGGATAGAGGAAAGGCGTAACCAGGTTGCTAGGGCGCTGTGGTAGGGGATAGAGGAAAGGCGTAACCAGGTTGCTAGTGCGTTATGGTAGGGGATAGAGGAAAGGCGTAGCCAGGTTGCTAGGGCATTGTGGTAGGGGATAGGGGAAAGGCTTAACCAGCATGGTTGGGCGTTGTGGTAGGGTATAGAGGAAAAGCTTAACCAACATGCTAGGGCGTTGTGGTAGGGGATAGAGGAAAGGCGTAACCAGGTTGCTAGGGCGATGTGGTAGGGGATAGAGGAAAGGCTTAACCAGCATGGTTGGGCGTTGTGGTAGGGGATAAAGGAAAGGCTTAACCACCATGCTTGGGCATTGTGGTTGGTTGATAGAGGAAAAGCTTAACCAGCATGCTTGGGCGTTGTGGTTGGTTGATAGAGGAAAAGCTTAACCAGCATGCTAGGGCGTTGTGGTAGGGGTTAGAGGAAAGGCTTAACCAGCATTCTTGGGCGTTGTGGTTGGTTGATAGAGGAAAAGCTTAACCAGCATGCTAGTGCGTTGTGGTAGGGGATAGAGGAAAGGCGTAACCAGGTTGCTAGGGCGTTGTGGTAGGGGATAGAGGAAAGGCGTAACTAGGTTGCTAGGGCGTTGTGGTTGGGGATAGAGGAAAGGCATAACCAGGTTGCTAGGGCGTTGTGGTAGGGGATAGAGGAAAGGCGTAACTAGGTTGCTAGGGCGTTGTGGTTGGGGATAGAGGAAAGGCTTAAACAGCATGCTAGGGCGTTGTGGTAGGGGATAGAGGAAAGGCTTAACCATTATGGTTGGGCGTTGTGGTAGGGGATAGAGGAAAAGCTTAACCAACATGCTAGGGCATTGTGGTAGGGGATAGAGGAAAGGCGTAACCAGGTTGCTAGGCCGTTGTGGTAGGGGATAGAGGAAAGTCTTAACCAGCATGCTAGGGCGTTGTGGTTGGGGATAGAGGAAAAGCTTAACCAGGTTGCTAGGGTGTTGTGGTTGGGGATAGTGGAAAAGCTTAACCAGGTTGCTAGGGCGTTGTGGTTGGGGATAGTGGAAAAGCTTAACCAGCATGCTAGGGCGTTGTGGTTGGGGATAGAGGAAAGTCTTAACCAGCATGCTAGGGCGTTGTGGTTGGTTGATAGAGGAAAAGCTTAACCAGCATGCTAGGGCGTTGTGGTTGGGGATAGAGGAAAGTCTTAACCAGCATGCTAGGGCGTTGTGGTTGGTTGATAGAGGAAAAGCTTAACCAGAATGCTAGGGCGTTGTGGTTGGGGATAGAGGAAAAGCTTAACCAGAATGCTAGGGCGTTGTGGTTGGGGATAGTGGAAAAGCTTAACCAGAATGCTAGGGCGTTGTGGTTGGGGATAGAGTAAAGTCTTAACCAGCATGCTAGGGCGTTGTGGTTGGTTGATAGAGGAAAAGCTTAACCAGCATGCTAGGGCGTTGTGGTTGGGGATAGAGGAAAGTCTTAACCAGCATGCTAGGGCGTTGTGGTTGGTTGATAGAGGAAAAGCTTAACCAGAATGCTAGGGCGTTGTGGTTGGGGATAGTGGAAAAGCTTAACCAGCATGCTAGGGCGTTGTGGTAGGGGATAGAGGAAAGGCGTAACCAGGTTGCTAGGGCGTTGTGGTAGGGGATAGAGGAAAGGCGTAACCAGGTTGCTAGGGCGTTGTGGTAGGGGATAGAGGATAGTCTTAACCAGCATGCTAGGGCGTTGTGGTAGGGGATAGAGGAAAGGTGTAACCAGGTTGCTAGGGCGTTGTGGTTGGGGATAGAGGAAAGGTGTAACCAGGTTGCTAGGGCATTGTGGTTGGGGATATGCTAGGGCTTCAACCTCAGGAGGCTGAAGAAATTCGGCTTGTCACCAAAAGCACTCACAAACTTCTACAGATGCACAATCGAGAGCATCCTGTCGGGCTGTATCACCGCCTGGTACGGCAACTGCTCCGCCCACAACCGTAAGGCTCTCCAGAGGGTAGTGAGGTCTGCAGAACGCATCACCAGGGGCAAACTACCTGCCCTCCAGGACACCTACACCACCCGATGTCACAGGAAGGCCATAAAGATCATCAAGGACAACAACCACCCAAGCCACTGCCTGTTCACCCCGCTATCATCCAGAAGGCGAGGTCAGTACAGGTGCATCAAAGCAGGGACCGAGAGACTGAAAAACAGCTTCTATCTCAAGGCCATCAGACTGTTAAACAGCCACCACTAACATTTAGCGGCCGCTGCCAACATACTGACCCAACTCCAGCCACTTTAAAAATGGGAATTGATGGAAATTATGTAAAAATGTACCACTAGCCACTTTAAGCAATGCCACTTAATACAATGTTTACATACCCTACATTACCCATCTCATATGTATATATACTGTACTCTATATCATCTACTGCATCTTGCCATCTTTATGCAATACATGTACCACTAGCCACTTTAAACTATGCCACTTTATGTTTACATACCCTACAGTACTCATCTCATATGTATATACCGTACTCTATACCATCTACTGCATCTGCCATGCCGTTCTGTACCACCACTCATTCATATATCTTTATGTACATATTCTTTATCCCTTTACACTTGTGTGTGTGTGTAAGGTAGTAGTGTGGAATTGTTAGGTTAGATTACTGTTGGTTATTACTGCATTGTCGGAACTAGAAGCACAAGCATTTCGCTACACTCGCATTAACATCTGCTAACCATGTGTATGTGACTAATAAAATTTGATTTGATTTGATTTGAGGGCGTTGTGGTTGGGGATAGAGGAAAGGCTTAACCAGAATGCTAGGGCGTTGTGGTAG
Organism: Salvelinus alpinus; assembly: GCF_045679555.1. Lineage (NCBI taxonomy): Eukaryota > Metazoa > Chordata > Actinopteri > Salmoniformes > Salmonidae > Salvelinus > Salvelinus alpinus. The sequence goes on along the minus strand of NC_092088.1, from coordinate 88,135,948 downwards.
GGGATAGAGGAAAAGCTTAACCAGCATGCTAGGGCGTTGTGGTTGGTTGATAGAGGAAAGGCTTAACCAGGTTGCTAGGGCGTTGTGGTTGGGGATAGAGGAAAGGCTTAACCAGCATGCTAGGGCGTTGTGGTTGGTTGATAGAGGAAAAGCTTAACCAGGTTGCTAGGGCGTTGTGGTTGGTTGATAGAGGAAAAGCTTAACCAGGTTGCTAGGGCGTTGTGGTAGGGGATAGAGGAAAATCTTAACCAGCATGCTAGTGCGTTGTGGTTTGTTGATAGAGGAAAAGCTTAACCAGCATGCTTGAGGGGTTGTTGTGGTTGGTGGATAGAGGAAAAGCTTAAGGTTGGAATCTTACAAACGAACGTTGAATACTGAAGTTACAGCGTGAGATGTTGTTGGCACCCCTTTAGCCCTCTATATCCTTCCCTATTTTTTAAATAAGAAAGAAAATGATTAAAGCTACAATTTACCTCCGTCCCAAGGAGCCTTTACTGGGGTGAAAGCAAGCAGATGGTGACAGGGCCACATGAGGCAGAGAGAGATATACAACGACGTTTGCATTTCATGAGCCTTAATTGCGTCTGTTGTCCCCTAACCCACCCTATGCCCCCTGCCCTACCAGCCTGGCGAAGTTATGCCTGTCACACACACACACACAAATTGAACAATATTATCTCCCCATAGACCCTAAGTGAAAGGGCGCAGCAAGGTAATAATGATATTGGGCGTGGTAACATGGAAAGGGCGTTGGGGGCGGTTGGGGTACAATGAATGGAAGAAAAGTGCTTATTTCAATGTCTTTTCTTTGACCCCATGAATGAGACAAGGATACCAACTGAGGCCCTATAGGGAGTGTTGTTGGACAAGTGTTGACAAAATATTGCCAATCAACAACATGAGTAATAATCATCAATGACCTCAGTGTATTGATTTGCTTTAAAAGTCTATTTTTTAATGTTCAGAAATGATGGCCGTTCAAGAGTAGGCTATTAGAAAGATGAACAAGATCATAGACATCGTCGAGAGGACTGGGAAAGTACAATCGCTGAACAGAGCAAAAGGTACTGAATTAAGCTGATTGAAGCCAAGAACCAGCATTTTTTAGCAGTTTAGCAGAGAGTATAATTCCAATGATTTCAACAGAACCATATGCTTCATCTGAAGAGTATATCTGATTTGGCCGAGCCCTAACAAAATGTTAGTTTATTATGAAATTATTAATCTGTCTGATGTCTGTCTCGTCCGTCTTAATAGACATCCGTAGTAATGTATCCTGAGGCTTGATTGATGGAAGGCCTGGGGATCGGGTGGATGTGTGTCTGTAAATGTGTGAGTGAGTATTGGGGGTTCACTCAATAAAATCAACCCCAGATTGTGGAGGGGGGTAGGGGTGGCAGATCAGATTAGAGATCAATCACTCCCAGAGTGAGAAAGACATCGGTGATGCTTGGGGTCCCCATGTTGCTTTAATCCAGACCCCCCCCCCCTTTACCTCTCTTGTTCTTGTGTTGTCCTCTATTCTTGTTCTACAGAATCCTTCACCACTGATCCAGTAGGCCTTATTCAGATGGAAAAAAAAGAAGGTTTCCTCATTTAGGTCTTTAACACCACAAGAAACGCTCTAAGGAACCTCTCAACAAAGGGTTAGGCAAAGGGCAATATGAAACATGTCCCAAACGTTGCCAAGTGTTGCATAGCATTTGTCTTGTCACCACAGGCCTGACTGTCCTGACTCTACTCAATAATGATGTGTTGTGCCATAAAACTTCCACATAGCCTCATAGTTGGATAATAGAGGAGGATCATTCATTACTTTGACTGAAGGGTATAGGGATCAGAAACACAGACAAAACATGGAACACATTACTGGCCTTTAGCAAGACAGACATCACAGCTACACCACACACACACACACACACACACACACACATACATACACATACACATACACATACACATACACACACACACACACACACACACACACACACACACACACACACACACACACACACACACACACACACACACACACACACACACACACACTGCATTTACTGCATGTAAATGACTGTGGAGTTCCTTCCCTCCTCGCAAACAAGCTGGGATGTATGTAAAGACTAATGATCAGCTAATGGCCCCTCACACAGTTCAATAAGACAAAATGATCACTCAGTGAAGCTCTGAGAAGATATGTAGATGTAGACCCTCCATCCCCCCCACCACGCACTTCCTCATCTTCTGTTTGTCTCCTTGTGATCAAAATTAATTTGACTGAGGTGGATTTCTGGGGCCGTATGCATCAAGCATCTCAGAGTAGGAGTGCTGAGCTAGGATCAGTTTAGCTTGAGCTAGGATCAGCCACTTTAAGCCTCTTTATGAATACAGGCCCTGATAGACAAGCATTCGTCTGTCATACTCAGATCTCACCACATGGCTACAGTGTTAGCTGGTAAACGTTCAGCTAGTGCGCAGTGCTACTTGGCAGAATTTAGCATATGTCATGACATCATATATCCTCAAGATGGGGGCACCTCCCAGGTAATTAGAATGCCTGTGGGCTGCTAGCCCACACCTAGAGACCACAGTACATTTGAAGTAGATTTCCAGCATAGAATTGACTTTGGAATAAAATCATCCAGAAGTGCACTTATTAGACTGTGTTTGTACTAGAAGTCAGTCTGACTTGTTAGACTGGGTTTGTACTAGAGGTCAGTCTGACTTATTAGACTGGGTTTGTACTAGAAGTCAGTCTGACTTGTTAGACTGGGTTTGTACTAGAGGTCAGTCTGACTTATTAGACTGGGTTTGTACTAGAAGTCAGTCTGACTTGTTAGACTGGGTTTGTACTAGAAGTCAGTCTGACTTGTTAGACTGGGTTTGTACTAGAAGTCAGTCTGACTTGTTAGACTGGGTTTGTACTAGAAGTCAGTCTGACTTGTTAGACTGGGTTTGTACTAGAGGTCAGTCTGACTCATTAGATTGAGTTTGAACTATAGGTCAGTCTGACTTATTAGACTGGGTTTGTACTAGAGGTCAGTCTGACTTGTTAGACTGGGTTTGTACTAGATGTCAGGCTGACTCATAATTGCAGGTATAATGAGCATTGTTTGGTGAGTCATTCTAATGGCTCAGACTGACCTTTAGTGAAACCCAGTCTAATGAGTCAGACTTACCTATAGTACAAACCCAGTTTAATGAGTCTACTTCTGCTTTTAGCTGTAAGATTGTAAGAAATCTAAGAAGAGAGAGAGAGAGAGAGAGGGAGGGAGAGGGAGAGGGAGAGAGAAATGTTTTAATATTTCACAATCTGTGCAGAAATTACACTAAATTGCCAATTCAGCTGATTACAAGCCACTAAAACATGGTAAGGGTTAGTGCTCAAAGATGCGCTCAGATGTGAATGTCTCAGAGATATGTGGACTGATACGGTCCCTGTCTGAGCCATTAGACTGAACTCAGTAATACTTCAACAGGTATTGTATGTACTGATGTCTGGCTTGATGCCAGGGCTGACCAGACAGATTCACACCAGTAAGCTGTTGTTAGAATGCCAGTTGTTAACCACCACACTCAACACAATAGAGATACTATGTGGACGGACTGTGGCACGGTTGTTTTGATCGAAGCAGCGAGCACAGAGCCCCTGGCATGGCCAAGCGTCCGGGACAACACTGTTGACACTACATATCCTGCCCGTTGCCATGGAGAAGTAGACCCACCATTCCCTTCATTTGTCCTCCCTGGTTTTCCTGCTGTCAGTGTACGGGTCCGGTCTGGGTGAAAGGCATCCTCTCCTCCACCCACCCTCTTTTAAAGGCTTTGACCCTAGCAGGGTGGAGTGGGTCAGCTTCCTTCCCCATTTAGGGAGGGATGGAGGATGGAGGTACATGGCTGTATCGGGGAGCAATAGCAGCTTAGGGAGGGTGGTGGTGGTGTTGTACCAGGGGCCACACAGTGTTTACAGAAAACAAAGGCATGTCGCCTGGCCCCGGCCTGCACATTCCTTCCCTCTCCTTCATTCATAGCCCTGAGAGGAGAGGTGGGCTGGAGATAGACTGTAAAACCCAAAACCCAGGGAGAGAAAGGAGGAAATGGACCATACCTTGCCACTTCATTGTCTGATCCTCCTTTTCCTCTAGTTAATTTCAGCAGTTGTGTGTGTGTATGTGTATGTGTATGTGTATGTGTATGTGTGTGTGTGTGTGTGTGTGTGTGTGTGTGTGTGTGTGTGTGTGTGTGACTTCCCTAAGGAAGGGCTTTGGCAGAGGTTCCAGGCCTGAAAGACTGAAGACTTTAAGGACTCTCCCCATCCCAGCAGGGGCAGTTAGGTCCCACTCTATCAATCAGTTCATCCTGTCCCATGGTCCACATCCAATGTCCCAATGCTGGAAAATGATACCGACAGACTGACAGACAGATACACACACACACACTATCCGATGCCTTAGCCTCTCTGGTTAATCAAACACACGTGTGACCTGACTCCAACATTCCAGAATGCGGCCTGGGCTTTGGGTCCTCATCGCTCTGCAGACAGAGTTCCCATGAGACACAACGTTCTAGAGGGGAGGAGTGTTTGGGTTCACTCAAACAGTCATTTCATCTAAGGGGTGGATTGTCATCATGGGTGGTTGATGTTTCACTTCGTCGGTTGTCTTTCTCTCCCCACCAATTCGATATGCATTACCTTGTTCAGTATGTCTGCGTTGGAGAAGTGGTTGTGTCAGCTTTACCTCGTTACAAGGAGTACAGTGTACAACAGCACATAGAAAACCCATTGATGACAATGTTAAGTAATGCACAATTTTAAGTGGGTTTGTATGTGTAATTTAAATAGATTATTTAATTATTATGTATTTCTAAAGACAGACAGGAAGAGGAAGTATACAACTATATATGTCACGATCGTGTGGAGGAGAGACGGACCAAAACGCAGCATGAGGAAAATAAGCCATCTTCTTTTTATTATAGAAGAAGGCAAAACGAAACAAAACACTTACAAACTACCAAAACAACAAACGATCGTGAAGCTAAATAACGTAGTGCACACACACGCAACAAACGTTAAACAAGACAATTCCCCACAACCAACTAAAGCCTATGGCTACCTTAAATATGGCTCCCAATCAGAGACAACAGAAACCAGCTGTCTCTAATTGGGAACCCATTCAGGCAACCATAGACTTTCCTAGACAACTACACACAACATAGACACAGCTAGACAACTATACTAAACATAAAGCCAACTACTCTAAATAAACCCCCTAAACCTTACAATCACCCTGGACACTACAAAACCCACATAAATACCCATGTCACACCCTGACCTAACTAAAATAATAAAGAAAACAAAGAATACTAAGGCCAGGGCGTGACATAGCCCCCCCCTTAAGGTGCGAACTCCGGGCGCACCAGCACAAAGTCTAGGGGAGGGCCTGGGTGGGCATCTGACCACGGTGGTGGCTCAGGCTCAGGGCGAGGTCCCCACCCCACCATAGTCAATCCCAGCTTATATCTCCCCCTACAAATGACCACCCTCATATTACCCCCACTTAATCTTTTGGGTAACATCGACACAAGGGGCAGCACCGGGATAAGGGGCAACACCGGGATGAGGGACGGCAGCTCCGGGCTGAGGGACGGCAGCTCCGGGCTGAGGGACGGCAGCTCCGGACTGGCTGGCGGATCCTGGCTGGCTGACGGCTCTGGCTGGTCTTGGCTGGCTGACGGCTCTGGCTGGTCATGGCTGGCTGACGGCTCTGGCTGGTCATGGCTGGCTGACGGCTCTGGCTGGTCATGGCTGGCTGACGGCTCTGGCTGGTCATGGCTGGCTGACGGCTCTGGCTGGTCATGGCTGGCGGCTCTGGCTGGTCATGGCTGGCGGCTCTGGCTGGTCATGGCTCGCGGAAGGCTCTGGCTGATCCGGTCTGGCGGAAGGCTCTGGCTGATCCGGTCTGGCGGAAGGCTCTGGCTGATCCGGTCTGGCGGAAGGCTCTGGCTGATCCGGTCTGGCGGAAGGCTCTGGCTGATCCGGTCTGGCGGAAGGCTCTGGCTGATCCGGTCTGGCGGAAGGCTCTAGCGGCTCCTGTCTGGCGGACGGCTCTAGCGGCTCCTGTCTGGCGGACGGCTCTGTAGGCTCATGGCAGACGGGCGGCTTTGCAGGCTCATGGCAGACGGGCGGCTTTGCAGGCTCATGGCAGACGGACAGTTCAGACGGCGTAGGGCAGACGGACAGTTCAGGCGCCGCTGGGCAGACGGGCAGTTCAGGCGCCGCTGTGCAGACGGGCAGTTCAGGCGCCGCTGGGCAGACGGGCAGTTCAGGCGCCGCTGGGCAGACGGCAGACTCTGGCCGGCTGAGACGCACTGTAGGCCTGGTGCGTGGTACCGGAACTGGAGGTACCGGGCTAATGACACGCACCTTAAGGCTAGTGCGGGGAACAACAACAGGGCACACTGAGTTCTCAAAGCGCACTATATGCCTGGTGCGTGGTACCGGACTGAGGGCACGCACCTCAGGACGAGTGCGGGGAGAAATAACAGTGTGTACAGGACTCAGGAGACGCACAGGTGGCTTAGTGCGTGGTGCCGGAACTGGAGGCACTGGGCTGGAGACACGCACCATAGGGAGAGTGCGTGGATGAGGAACAGGGCTCTGAAAACGCACTGAAAGCCTGGTGCGTGGTGTAGGCACTGGTGGTACTAGGCTGGGGCGGGAAGGTGGCGCCGGATATACCGGACCGTGAAGGAGGACACGTGCTCTTGAGCACCGAGCCTCCCCAACCTTACCAGGTTGAATGGTCCCCGTAGCCCTGCCAGTGCGGCGAGGTGGAATAGCCCGCACTGGGCTATGCAGGCGAACCGGGGACACCACCTGTAAGGCTGGTGCCATGTACGCCGGCCCGAGGAGACGTACTGGAGACCAGATACGTTGGGCCGGCTTCATGGCACTCGGCTCGATGCCCAACCTAGCCCTCCCAGTGCGGCAAGGTGGAATAGCCCGCACTGGGCTAAGCACGCGTACTGGGGACACCGTGCGCTTTACCGCATAACACGGTGTCTGACCAGTACGACGCCCTCTTACTCCACGGCAAGCCCGGGGAGTTGGCTCAGGTATCCAACCCGGCTTTGCCACACTCCCCTTTAGCGCCCCCCCCCAAGAAATTTTTGGGTGTTACTCACAGGCTTCCAGCCACTCTGCCTTGCCTTTGCCTCATAAAACCGCCTCTCCGCTTTCGCTGCCTCCAGCTCCGCTTTGGGACGGCGATATTCCCCTGGCTGAGTCCAGGGTCCTTTGCCGTCCAGGATCTCCTCCCATGTCCATGAGTCCTGTTTACTTTGCCGCTGTTGTTGGTTCCGATCATGCTGCTTGATCCTGTTGTGGTGGGGAATTCTGTCACGATCGTGTGGAGGAGAGACGGACCAAAACGCAGCATGAGGAAAATAAGCCATCTTCTTTTTATTATAGAAGAAGGCAAAACGAAACAAAACACTTACAAACTACCAAAACAACAAACGATCGTGACGCTAAATAACGTAGTGCGCACACACGCAACAAACGTTAAACAAGACAATTCCCCACAACCAACTAAAGCCTATGGCTACCTTAAATATGGCTCCCAATCAGAGACAACAGAAACCAGCTGTCTCTAATTGGGAACCCATTCAGGCAACCATAGACTTTCCTAGACAACTACACACAACATAGACACAGCTAGACAACTATACTAAACATAAAGCCAACTACTCTAAATAAACCCCCTAAACCTTACAATCACCCTGGACACTACAAAACCCACATAAATACCCATGTCACACCCTGACCTAACTAAAATAATAAAGAAAACAAAGAATACTAAGGCCAGGGCGTGACAATATAGCTGTTTCCCTGATCCCTTCAGCCCTAGTGAGTTATGTTCATCTAGCATCTCCTGGCCTCTCCTGTTTACCTAGCCTCTCCATTTGTTTACCTAGGCTCTCCATCTGTTTACCTAGCCTCTCCATCTGTTTACCTAGCCTCTCCATCTGTTTACCTAGGCTCTCGTGACCTCTCCTTTTGTTTCCATAGGCTCTCCTGGCCTTTCCTTCTATTTACCTAGGCTCTCCTGGCCTCTCCTTCTGTTCATCTATCCTTTCCTGGCCTCTCCTTATGTTTACGTAGCCTCTCCTGGCCTCTCCTTACTTTGCATAATAAACTTCCCATCACAGGCTGCGTTGGATCCTTAGCCTTTGTAAACATTGTGGGTTTAATCATTAACCGCTATCATTTATTCTGCCAACCAGCAGGCCCCTGGTGACTGACAGCAGTCACAGCCACTGGGGGATTAATGAGCCGTTTAGCCAGCCATTTGCAAACACTGGAACACTGGAACACTGGGCTGGCCAGCCTCCAGGGTCACCCACCAACAGTGGCTGCCAAGAAGGGTCTAGTTGTTTGGTACAATCACCATGGCAACATGGACTTGAACAGGGTGGCTTAGTGGAATCGAAGGCTTGCGCTGGGGTAGAAGTTTGACCAGTAGATAAGGCATTGACAGGACGTCTGTCTGCACAGAGAGAAACATTTGAATGAACTTCATTGACAGTTTATGTGATGGGTAGGAAGATTTTCTCGAAGGAGCTGCGGGACCAGATAGGACACCACGTATTTTACAGTCTGACCATATCAGATGCAAAGCTAGCCCAGACACACTGTCTCAGGAAAGGTGAGCGCTCAACTGTTGGCTCAGACTGGGTGTGTAAGAGAGAGATTCCACAAATCAGTTGCATATTCCATTGACAAACTGTTGTGATATTTCTGTTGTTTCTGTTGTAAAGGTATTGGTAGCTCTATAGTGTAGAGTAGCTAAACTACCTCAGGCTATCGCTCGCTGACAGGTCAAACTACTCCAGGCTATCTATCACAGACATGTCAAACTACTCCAGCCTATCCCTCGCTCGCTGACAGGTCAAACTTCTCCAGGCTATCCCTCACAGACAGGTCAAACTACTCTAGCCTATCCCTCGCTCACTGACAGGTCAAACTACTCTGGGCTAGCCCTCTATGACAAGTCAAACCACTCTAGGTTATCCCTCACTCGCTGACAGGTCAAACTACTCCAGGCTGTACCTCGCTCGCTGATAGGTCAAACTACTCCAGGCTATCCCTCGCTCGCTGACAGATCAAACTACACTAGGCTATCCCTCGCTCGCTGACTGGTCAAACTATTCTGTGCTATCCCTCGCTCGCTGACAGGTCAAACTACTCCAGACTATCCCTCGCTGACAGGTCAAACTATTCTGTGCTATCCCTCACTGACAGGTCAAACTACTCCAGACTATCCCTCGCTCGCTGACAGATCAAACTACACTAGGCTATCCCTCGCTCGCTGACAGGTCAAACTATTCTGTGCTATCCCTCGCTCGCTGACGGGTCAAACTACTTCAGGCTATCCCTCACTGACAGGTCAAACTACTCCAGGCTATCCCTCACTGACAGGTCAAACTACTCCAGGCTATCCCTCACTGACAGGTCAAACTACTCCAGGCTATCCCTCACTGACAGGTCAAACTACTCCAGGCTATCCCTCACTGACAGGTCAAACTACTCCAGGCTATCCCTCACTGACAGGTAAAAATACTCCAGGCTATCCCTCGCTCACTGACAGGTCAAACTACTCTAGGCTATCCCTCACTGACAGGTCAAACTACTCCAGGCTATCCCTCGCTCACTGACAGGTCAAACTACTCCAGGCTATCCCTCACTGACAGGTCAAACTACTCCAGGCTATCCCTCACTGACAGGTCAAACTACTCCAGACTATCCCTCGCTCACTGACAACTCAAACTACTCCAGGCTATCCCTCGCTCGCTGACAGGTCAAACTACTCCAGACTATCCCTCGCTGACCAGTCAAACCGATCCAGGCTATCCCTCCCTCGCTGACAGGTCAAACTACTCCAGGCTATCCCTCACTGACAGGTCAAACTACTCCAGGCTATCCCTCGCTCACTGACAGGTCAAACTACTCCAGGCTATCCCTCAATCGCTGACAGGTCAAACTACTCCAGACTATCCTTCGCTGACCGGTCAAAACACTCCAGGCTATCTCTCGCTGACAGGTCAAACTACTCCAGGTTATCCCTCGCTGACAGGTCAAACTACTCCAGGTTATCCCTCGCTGACAGGTAAAACTACTCCAGGCTATCCCTCGCTGACAGGTCAAATTACTCCAGGCTATCCCTCGCTGACAGGTCAAACTACTCCAGGCTATCCATCGCTGACAGGTCAAATTACTCAAGGCTATCCCTCACTCGCTGACAGGTCAAACTACTCCAGGCTATCCCTCCCTCGCTGACAGGTCAAACTTGTACGAGTGCAGTAGTGGGAGGTCCGGAATGTCCAAAGGAATGATGCTGGATTTAGTTATCACAACAGAAAACTAAAAAGGGTGTGATGACCCACCTCAATCATCTAGTGCACAATTCCAGAAATCTATCTTTCTCTAGTCAGAGGAGGAAGAGTGCTGCAGAGCGACCACACACAGGCCAACCTCACAGCTCCACTTGATGGTGAGGGCAGGGGTTTATATAGTATACCATTACCCTTCAATTCAACAGGGAATGTTTCTGAAAACTACTATTTTAATGTTTCAGTTCATGGCTCTAGTAACAAGAGTGGAAGTTTTTCATTTTTTAAAGTTGTTACAAAGTGGGAATGTTTTTAATTAGGCATTAAAACTTCTGATACCTCAAGAATTGCATTGCTAACCCTAAACCTAACCCTAATTTTAAGCCTAACCCTAACCTTAACTCCAAAACCTAACCTTAACCCTAGAACTAGCCCTAGCGCCTAACACTAAACCTAATTCTAACCCTAAAACTAATTTTAACCTTAACCCTAAACCCCCAAGCATTTGACCTTGTGGGGACTAACAAAAATGTTTTGTTCATTTACTATTATTTGGGGGATTTCTGGTCCCCACAAGTATAGTTAAATACGTTCACACACACACACACACACACCACCCTGGACTCAGGGGTAACATAGTAAACATATATATGTGACACTCAAATTAGTATGATATGTTAAGTTTTGTATGGTATATATTAATTTGTTGATGTCCATAATCCATTTCGTATTGATATGTTATGAATGACAATTCATATGATATGTTACGAGTTGCAAATCGTACAATATGTTACAAATTTGCAATACGTATTAAATATTCTGAATTCCAATTTGTTGTGGCTAACGTTAGCTAGGTGGTTAAGGTAAGGGTTAAGGTTAGGGTTTGGATTTAAGGTTTGGATCAGGAGTTAGGGTTAGTGTTTGCAAAGTAGTTGCTAATTAAATAAAATGCTACAGTTGTCTGTGATGAGCAACCTTTGGGTTGCTAGACATTCACATTATTCGCCTACCCATCCGCCCCAACCAACCTCCCTCCTTTTGTTTTAGGCTTAAGTAACCTTCTGTTTTATGTAACTATATACTGTACATATTCTGGCTGTCACAGATTTAAGTTGACTATGTTACGTCTATGAGGCCAGGCTGCACACCCACACACATATTGATTAAGAGTGTATTTCATTCCATATGCACACCAGCCCGGCCGGCCAGCCCGTCTTATCGTAGGATGTGTATTTCTCCTGATACACTTTTAGGATTATGTGGTTTCACTCAAACACAAAGATGAAACGTGATCGGCAGAAAATTAAACACGGGTTGAAACAGCAGTGGATCCCTTTCCGACTGACATCATGTTGCTGTATAACCTTAACCCTAACCTTAACTCCAAACCCCTAACCTTAACCATAAACCTAACTCTTAACTCCTAACCTAAACCCTAACCCCTAATTGTAACCCTAAGCCTAAACCTAACCCATAAGCCTAAAAAAAATTTTTACATTCAACTGAGCTGCATAGGAACTGCCATTTTAAGGTACTGTCCACATTCCTTGGCGTGTGGCTAGATGTCAAAGGCTAGTCATTCCTCTGGTGTAAACAAAGCAGCTATTTTGGAGGTGTTCAGTGCTAACCTTCATTAGGGGGTGTGAAACTGCAAGCCTCTAGTATTTATCACACTGGATGACCATGAATCCACTGGAAACTATATATCCTCTTACTGGGTTCAGACCCTAAGGTCAATGTCTGCGTCCACATTGGATGCATCTTAATCCATTTCCACATCTCTGGTGAAAGCTAACAGAGCTAGAGTGGTGTTTGTCACATCCCGAAACATTGAGACAACCCGAAAATCAATCTTCTCACAAAATAATCTCTAGCGTCTGAATGGTTTGGCCTACTATTATGACCCCTTTATGGAAAGATGGGACTCTCACAAACATGATGCTGTTCTCCATTTTGCTCTATTACAACAAAAAGTGTCTTATGACTCGCCTGAAGTCTGTACAGCCAATCTGCCAACTTCTGTCTGTAGCATCCAAACAGTTTGGGCTAGACACTAATATGACCCCTCTGTGGAAAGGTGAGACTAAGATGCCCACAGGCAACAGGACTACCACAAATACTTGTTTGAAGGTCCCCTTGGTAACAGTTGAAAAAATGTATGGAAGTATATGGAGACTGTTTAGTGACAGAAATAAAGGGTTAAATGTCACACACACTGTAACATTTCAGTGATTCAGATTGAAGAGAGCCCTTAATCTCTTGCTGGACCTGCAAACAGGGGGGACATACTTTGTGATTCTTCCTGTTGAGTTTTGGGGTCCTGGGAGGGGTCCTGATATCTTTAGAAATTTTAAAACACCAGGCCTGTAAGTGGGGGACTGTTCCTTGAACACTTGCAGGGACCAGAATTGGTCCCCCACTAGACCAATGATCTTGGCACTGAAATGGGTTGCAGCTGCGGCTCCCAGGTCCCAGCATCTGCTGCTAATGCATTTCCCCCCCTACCAGCACCACCCTGCATGCCGGCCTACAACCTTCTATCCCCCTGCTCTCATTTCTCCCAACCTCAAATGCATTACATATGTCTACCTGGGAGTAATCTGCTGTCACAGTCAGGCAGAGGGAGGTCTCAAGTCTATATCACACTACATTGGGACACAACGCAACAAACCGACTGGATAAAAAGACTGGACAAACAGACTGGACAAACATAATGTGTAAGATCTGTTTATGAATAGAACAAAAGCTCCTGCTTTGACTGTCAAGATCCCATGATTGAGTTGTCGTTGCTAAGTTGTTTGTATGACCTAAATATAAGATGGAGGGAGACAAGGAAGTGTGCCTGCTTGTGCATATTTTCCTCTCATGTCAGTTTAAGTTGTAGAGTTGCATGACGTCCATGCTAGGGTTATCATTCCTCACTTGCCTTAAATATACATGCATGGAGCGCTGCAGATCAAGATGACACGTACTCTAGTTGTGACCCATCAGATATCTTACACAGATATCTGGCTGACTGCCTACACAGACATACACACTTATTACCACTTATTACTCTACGCTTGTTAAAGTAAACCTCAGTGAATTTATCTAATGTCTAACACCAGAAAGCCTGGCCTCGAGGGACCCCCCTTTTTTTAACCTTTATTTAACTGGGCAAGTCAATTAAGATCAAATTCTTATCTACAATGACGGCCTAGCCCGGCCAAACCCTAACCCGGACGACGCTGGGCCAATTGGGTCAGTTGGGACGACACTAGCACTGAGATGCAGTGCCTTAGACCGCTGCACCACTCGGGAGCCCCCTGCCTTTGAGCCAATGTCTTATGGACGTCAACATTCTAAAAGTCTAATAAATCAATTCCATATATGCTATTGGAAAAAAATATATATTTGGTTGTGTTTATGAAGGTCTTAGGTAACATTAGAATATGAACATTTAAAAATATATATATGTACTTTTCATTAGTTTATGTCCAAGATGGTGTAGCAGTCCTAGTCTTGTCGTGTCCCGTGTATATATCTTTTTTATCTTTTTTCTTCGCATATATCTTTTAAATATTTTTCTTAACCTGAACTTCAACATACTCTCCTGCAATCCGTCTCAACCAATGTGGTTTGATTCTGCAATTTTCTTTACTTTTGAACCGGAACCCCCAACAGGAGCTAGCCAGCTAACTAGCTACCAGCTAGTAGTCAGCAAGCCACTGCTAGCCGTCATCAGCAACCTTTAGCCCGGACAACTCTTGCCAGTCTGCACAGCGCGACTCAAACCAGAGCAAATCAGACTTATTTTTCTCAATATCTCCAGACTCTTACCTCAAGCTCTGAACCTTTTCACCTAGATCATCACAGCTACCTAGCTGCTATCTGATTGGCTTCTCCTGGCTAACGTCTCTGTCCCGAAGCAAGCACCAATTAGCCTGTAGCTAGTCTATGCTGGCCCATCTCCCGGCTAGCTGAAGAGGTCCATCAGCCACTCCTTGGGCTACAATACCTATTTTGCCAATTGGCATGGAACCCTTTTATTGCCGATACGGAGCCCCGCCGATCCTTCATGACTGGACAACCGACCTAATCCGCTCGAGGGGGTTTTCAACTGGCTCCCCCGTCGCAACGTCCCCTGAATGCTCATCTGCTAGCCTGCTAGCCGCGGCCCGCTAGCTATCTAGAGCACACTGGACTGTTAGCTGAAGAAGTCCATCAGCCAATTTTTGGGGGGCTACTATACCTATTTTGCAAATTGCCCTGAACCCTTTTACTACACGGAGCCCTGCTGATCCATCACGACTGATCTGCCGACGTAACAGCACGAAGGGGCTACAACTGACTTATTTCGTTGCGACGTCCCTCTAAGGCACTTCTGCTAGCCTGCTAGCCCCGGCCAGTTGGGCTGTCTGATTCACCGTGTCTCCAGCTCGCCCAGCTACTCACTGGACCCAATGATCACTCGGCTACACATGCCTCTCCCTAATGTCAATTTGCCTTGTCCATTGTTGTTTTGGTTAGTAATTATTGCCTTATTTCATTGTAGAGCCTCTAGCACTGCTCAATACGCCTTAGCTACCCTTTAGTTCCACCTCCCACACATGCGATGACCTCACCTGGTTTAAATGAAGTTTCTAGAGACAATATCTCTCTCATCGTCACTCTTACCATACCTTTGTCTGTACATTATGCCTTGAATCTATTCTACCACGCCCAGAAACGTACTCCTTTTACTCTCTGTTCCGAACGTACTAGACGACCAGATCTTATAGCCTTTAGCCGTACCCTTATCCTACTCCTCCTCTGTTCCTCTGGTGATGTAGAGGTTAACCCCTGCAGTGCCTAGCTCCACTTCCATTCCCTGGCGTTCTCATTTGTTGACTTCTGTAACCGTAAAAGCCTTGGTTTCATGGATGTTCACATTTGAAGCCTCCTCCCTAAGTTTGTTTTATTCACTGATTTAGAACACTATGCCAAACCGGATGTCCTAGCCGTGTTTGAATCCTGGCTTAGGAAGTCCACCAAAAACCCTGAAATTTCCATTGATAACTATATAATTTTCCGACAAGATAGAACTGTCAAAGGGGGCGGAGTTGCAATCTACTGCAGAGATAGCCTGCAGAGTTCTGTCTTACTATCCAGGTCTGTGCCCAAACAATTTGAACTTCTACTTTAAAAAATCCACCTTTCCAGAAACAAGTCTCTCACCGTTGACGCTTGCCATAGACCACCTTCTGCGCCCAGCTGTGCCCTGGACACCATATGTGAATTGATTGCACCCCATCTATCTTCAGAGCTTGTGCTGTTAGGTGACCTAAACTGGGACATGCTTGACACCCCTGCCATCCTACAAGCTAAGCTTGATGCCCTCAATCTCATACAAATTATCAATGAACCTACCAGGTACAACCACAAATCCGTAAACACGGGCACCCTCATTGATATCATCCTAACAAACCTGACCTCCAAATACACCTCTGCTGTCTTCAACCAGGATATCAGCGATAACTGCCTCATTGCCTGCATCCGTAACGGGTCTGTGGTCAAACGAACACCTCTCATTATAATTGGCCCCCCACTACTAATAGTGCTTTCCTCACCATCTTAAATGAGCATGCCACATTCAAAACAATGAACGAGGAACAGATATAGCCCTTGGTTCACTCCAGACCTGACTGCCCTTGACCAGCACAAAAGCATCCTGTGGGGTACTGCATTAGCATCTGCAACTTTTCAGGGCAGTTAGGAACCACTGTCACCACCGATAAATCCATGATAATTGACCATTTCAATAAGCTTTTTTCTACGGCTGGCCTTGCTTTCCACCTGGCTACCCCTACCCCAGTAAATGGCCCTGAAACCCCCAAAGCAATTTGCCCAAGCCCCCCCCACATTTCTCTTTCACCCAAATCCAGATAGCTGATGTTCTGAAAGAGCTGCAAAATCTGGACCCCTACAAATCAGCCGGGCAAGACAATCTGGACCCTTTCTTTCTAATATTATCCACCGCAATTGTTGCAAACACTATTACTAGCTTGTTCAACCTCTCTTTCGTATTGTCTGAGATCCCCCAAAGATTGAAAAGCTGCCGCGGTCATCCCCCTCTTCAAAGGGCGAGACACTCTAGACCCAAATTGCTACAGACCTATACTTATCCTACCCTGCCTTTCTAAGGTCTTTGAAAGCCAGGTTAACAAACAGATCACCGACCATTTTGAGTCCCACCGTACCTTCTCCGCTATGCAATCTGGTTTCCGAGCTGGTCATAGGTGCACCTAAGCCACGCTCAAGGTCCTAAACATTATCATAACCGCCAATGATAAGAGACAATACTATGCAGCTGTATTCATCGCCCTGGCAAAGGCTTTCGACTCTGTCAATCACCACATTCTTATCGGCAGACTCAACAGCCTTGGTTTCTCACATGACTGCCTCGCCTGGTTCACCAACTACTTCTCAGACAGAGTTCAGTGTGTCAAATCGGAAGGCCTGTTGTCCGGACCTCTGGCAGTCTCTATGGGGGTGACACAGGGTTCAATTCTAGGGCCGACTCTCTTCTCTGTATACATCAATGATGTCGCTCTTGCTGCTGGTGATTCTCTGATCCACCTCTACGCAGTCGACACCATTTTGTATACTTCTGGCCCTTCTTTGGACACTGTGTTAACTAGCCTCCAGACGAGCTTCAATGCCATACAACACTCCTTCCGTGGTCTCCAACTGCTGTTAATTGCAAGTATATCTAAATGCATGCTCTTCAACCGATTGCTGCCCACACCTGCCCGTCCATCCAGCATCACTACTCTGAACAGTTCTGACTTAGAATATGTGGACAACTACAAATATCTAGGTGTCTGGTTAGACTGTAAACTCTCCTTACAGACTCACATTAAGCATTTCCAATCCAAAATTAAATCTAGAATCGGCTTCCTATTTCGCAAACAAAGCATCCTTCACTCATGCTGCCAAACATACACTCGTAAAACTGACTATGCTACCGATCCTTGACTCAGACTGGATCCAATTTCCTATCACAGTGGCATCCCTTATGTCACCAAAGCCCCATATACTACCCACCACTGCGACCTGTATGCTCTTGTTGGCTTGGCCAATGTGGTATATCTTCAACTTAAATAACAATTCCTGGCCTCCCAAGTGGTGCAGTGGCCTAAATCACTGCATCGCAGTGCTAGCTGTGCCACTAGAGATCCTGGTTTGAGTCCAGGCTCTGTCGCAGCCGGCCGCGACCGGGAGACCCATGGGGCGGTGCACAATTGGCCCAGCGTCGTCCTGGTTAGGGGAGGGTTTGTCCGGTAGGGATGTTCTTGTCCCATCGCACACTAGCGACTCCTGTGGTGGGCCAGGTGCAACACATGCTGACATGGTTACCAAGTGTACGGTATTTACCCCGACACATTGCTGCGGCTTGGCTGGGCTGTGTTTCGGAGGATGCACGGCTCTCGACTTTCGCCTCTTCTGGATCCGTACGGAAGTTGTGGCGATGGGACAAGACTGTAAAACTACCAATTGGATACCATGAAATTGGGGAGAAAAAGGGGTAAAAAAATTAAAAAGGGGCCTAATGGAAGGCTGCCAAGGTTGTGTTAATAAGGTTTCTATTGGAGGCTGGGGTTGGATTCCTGGCATGTAAGTGATGAGTGTGTCTGCTACAATATTCTGACTGGCAGGGATAGGTTGCCAGGTCATGGGGCACTGCCCTCCTCTTTATGAGGCCAACAGTAAGACCCATGGTGAAAAACTACAGCTTATTTTGCTCTCTCTCCTTCCTTCTCTCTCTCCCTCTCCCACTCTCTTTCTCTTACTGAAGCCTGCCTCATGTTAAGTTTCCATTCCTCCATTCGTCCATCTCCTGTTTCAAATAAAACAACAATCCAGCCTGCTTATTTTTAGCCTCAGGATCTGCATTAAAATATCAGACTAACGCATGACAAGGGCTTGGGTCTCCATTTCTCAAACCGAGAGAATAAAAGCGGAAGAGCTGTGACCAATTGAGATTTGAACCTCCTTTAGATAGGCCACAAGACCGTGTTAGCCCACTAAGCCACAAGGCTACTAGTCATGTGTGAGGGCTTAAGAAGCAGGTTCAACCCAGGACCTTCATGTTCTCCTGTCCTTCAGAGAACCACAGTCAATCACAGCCAGACAGTCCCTCTGAACTCCCAACTCCCGACAATACCGAGGACCAGGAATACCACCACGGTCCCGGTCTCTGAATTCCAGCTCCCAGCCTTTCCTGCCCTGTCAGCAGAGGAATGAGAAGCAGATCTTTGGCATAGATGAGGATGGTGTAGTGGGGAAGTGGGAGTTGCACATACTGCTACTAAAACATACTTTGAAGGTTAGCAGATGCCTGCCTTTCAATGGTCCCCCATAAAGATGCTGTAGGCTTACAGCTGGACTGAGGGCCATGATGAGGTTCAATGTGATTGTTCCAGGGGGTCTAAGGGGTCTATTTAGGAGAGGACTGGAGAAAGCAAAAAAAAGGCTGTTTCCAATTAGTTTAGTAAGAAGCACCCTGCCAAAGCAAAAGAGGACATTGGTAGCCTTTTCTCTGTCATTTACATGCAGCAAGCAATAATAGAGACAGTGGTTAAAATCCACTCCTCCTCCTTAACCATTGGGCTGTGTGACCAGGCAAGAAGTACTTCCAGATAAAAGGCCCAGGGGATATCCACAGTGCCAAGAGAGAGAGAAAGAAGAACAATCCTCCTCTCTACTTCCTTTTCTCATATAAAGCAGACAACAGAGACGCATAAGAAGAGACAATAGTGCGGAGGACGAGCCAGAATAGTGTGGAGGACGAGAGATAATAGTGTGGAGGACGAGAGATAATAGTGTGGAGGACGAGACAGAATAGTGTGGAGGACGAGAGAGAATAGTGTGGAGGACGAGAGAGAATAGTGTGGAGGACGGGAGAGAATAGTGTGGAGGACGAGAGATAATAGTGTGGAGGACGAGAGAGAATAGTGTGGAGGACGAGAGATAATAGTGTGGAGGACGAGAGATAATAGTGTGGAGGACGAGAGAGAATAGTGTGGAGGACGGGAGAGAATAGTGTGGAGGACGAGAGATAATAGTGTGGAGGACGAGAGATAATAGTGTGGAGGACGGGAGAGAATAGTGTGGAGGACGAGAGATAATAGTGTGGAGGACGGGAGAGAATAGTGTGGAGGACGAGACAGAATAGTGTGGAGGACAAGAGATAATAGTGTGGAGGACGGGAGAGAATAGTGTGGAGGACGAGAGATAATAGTGTGGAGGACGGGAGAGAATAGTGTGGAGGACGGGAGAGAATAGTGTGGAGGACGAGAGATAATAGTGTGGAGGACGGGAGAGAATAGTGTGGAGGACGAGACAGAATAGTGTGGAGGACGAGACAGAATAGTGTGGAGGACGAGACAGAATAGTGTGGAGGACGGGAGAGAATAGTGTGGACGACGGGAGAGAATAGTGTGGAGGACGAGACAGAATAGTGTGGAGGACGAGAGATAATAGTGTGGAGGACGGGAGAGAATAGTGTGGAGGACGAGAGATAATTCCATGGAGGACGAGACAGAATAGTGTGGAGGACGAGAGATAATAGTGTAGAGGACGAGAAAGAATAGCGTGGAGGATGAGAGAATAGTGGAGAGTACGAGAGAGAATAGACGTGAGAGAATAGTGGAGAGGACGAGAGACATCATGCAGAACAGAGAAGGGACATCATGCAGAACAGAGAAGGGACATCATGCAGAACAGAGAAGGGACATCATGCAGGACAGAGAAGGGACATCATGCAGGACAGAGAAGGGACATCATGCAGGACAGAGAAGGGACATCATGCAGGAAAGAGAAGAGACATCATGCAGGACAGAGAAGAGACATCATAGATGATAGTAACAAGGAGCAGGATGTCAACCTAATGAAGCGTAGGCACCTCTTTACCACATCTCTTAAAATTTGATTTTCTGTTTCTCTAAAGTAGGTTTGTTTTCAGTGTGTGTTCTGGGGTGTTTTTGTCCAGGTATAGTAGGTTTGTTTTCAGTGTGTGTTCTGGGGTGTTTTTGTCCTGGTATAGTAGGTTTTGTTTTCAGTGTGTGTTCTGGGGTGTTTTTGTCCAGGTATAGTAGGTTTGTTTTCAGTGTGTGTTCTGGGGTGTTTTTGTCCTGGTATAGTAGGTTTGTTTTCAGTGTGTGTTCTGGGGTGTTTTTGTCCAGGTATAGTAGGTTTGTTTTCAGTGTGTGTTCTGGGGTGTTTTTATCCAGGTATAGTAGGTTTGTTTTCAGTGTGTGTTCTGGTGTGTTTTTGTCCTGGTATAGTAGGTTTGTTTTCAGTGTGTGTTCTGGGGGGTTTTTGTCCAGGTATAGTAGGTTTGTTTTCAGTGTGTGTTCTGGGGTGTTTTTGTCCTGGTATAGTAGGTTTGTTTTCAGTGTGTGTTCTGGGGTGTTTTTGTCCAGGTATAGTAGGTTTGTTTTCAGTGTGTGTTCTGGGGTGTTTTTGTCCAGGTATAGTAGGTTTGTTTTCAGTGTGTGTTCTGGGGTGTTTTTGCCCTGGTATAGTAGGTTTGTTTTCAGTGTGTGTTCTGGGGTGTTTTTGTCCTGGTATAGTAGGTTTGTTTTCAGTGTGTGTTCTGGGGTGTTTTTGTCCTGGTATAGTAGGTTTGTTTTCAGTGTATGTTCTGGGGTGTTTTTGTCCTGGTATAGTAGGTTTGTTTTCAGTGTGTGTTCTGGGGTGTTTTTGTCCTGGTATAGTAGGTTTGTTTCAGTGTGTGTTCTGGGGTGTTTTTGTCCAGGTATAGTAGGTTTGTTTTCAGTGTGTGTTCTGGGGTGTTTTTGTCCAGGTATAGTAGGTTTGTTTTCAGTGTGTGTTCTGGGGTGTTTTTGTCCAGGTATAGTAGGTTTGTTTCAGTGTGTGTTTTGGGGTGTTTTTGTCCAGGTATAGTAGGTTTGTTTTCAGTGTGTGTTCTGGGGTGTTTTTGTCCAGGTATAGTAGGTTTGTTTTCAGTGTGTGTTCTGGGGTGTTTTTGTCCTGGTATAGTAGGTTTGTTTTCAGTGTGTGTTCTGGGGTGTTTTTGTCCAGGTATAGTAGGTTTTAGTACTGTTTTAGTACTTTGAACCTATTTTGGTTGAGACAGGAAGAGAGGGGCCTCTTATGAAAAGCCAAATACAAGCAACTTTACAGTACTGTGTCGTATAGCTAGAATAAGGAACGCACTGTAACTCTCTCATACAATCTAAGATATATGATAATAATCACTTAACTGACTGCCTTGCTCTGCCTGCTATAGTACACTGATCAACAGCACCCTTATTGTACACTACACGTCATACTGAGATGATTAAATGTGCTTCTATTCACACTTACACGCAGAATACAGTTCAATCTATTTTTAAAATGGCAAAAACCTGAAAAACAAACAGTTCATCCCAAAGCAACTCTTCCCTCTTTCCGCAGCAGCTGCAGTCCAGGACCAGGATGGCCAGGCTAGTAACAGGGATGATAATGACCATGAGGTTGTGTTTAAAAACTAAAGGACACCTCCAGACAGTCCCGGATTGGTCAGTAATTGTGAACAGCCAACCACATCCCTGGAATCCTCTCCTCTGACGAGAACGGACAGACACTAAGAGGTAGAACACATTCAGCTCTTAACCCTTGTCCTCCACTCTTGGTAAAACGTGTTGAATAAAAGCAATAGTGAAAAAGGCTCGGCGGCTGAGAGAGAGATGCTGGCTTTTACAGACTACTACTGAGTTAACTGCCAGACCCAGACTACTGACAAGCACTAATAACACTTAACTGGTTAATAAACATTCCGCACTCATTTACATATTCTGATAGAAAACAACACATCCTTTGTTGCATAGTAGAAGTATTAATGGATGACTTTATAGAGTTGATGGTTTAGCTAAGCCTGTGAGGTGGAAAAGTCAATTTATGACATTTCCATGTGGTGACTCTGACCCTGCTCTGTGTCCCAGTCTCTTCCATGTGGTGACTCTGACCCTGCTCTGTGTCCCAGTCTCTTCCATGTGGTGACTCTGACCCTGCTCTGTGTCCCAGTCTCTTCCATGTGGTGACTCTGACCCTGCTCTGTGTTACAGTCTCTTCCATGTGGTGACTGACCCTGCTCTGTGTTACAGTCTCTTCCATGTGGTGACTCTGACCCTGCTCTGTGTTACAGTCTCTTCCATGTGGTGACTCTGACCCTGCTCTGTGTCCCAGTCTCTTCCATGTGGTGACTCTGACCCTGCTCTGTGTTACAGTCTCTTCCATGTGGTGACTCTGACCCTGCTCTGTGTTACAGTCTCTTCCATGTGGTGACTCTGACCCTGCTCTGTGTTACAGTCTCTTCCATGTGGTGACTCTGACCCTGCTCTGTGTTACAGTGTCTTCCATGTGGTGACTCTGACC
The DNA here is from genome assembly GCF_045679555.1 of Salvelinus alpinus. NCBI lineage: Eukaryota > Metazoa > Chordata > Actinopteri > Salmoniformes > Salmonidae > Salvelinus > Salvelinus alpinus. The sequence continues at coordinate 88,113,154 of NC_092088.1, read as the reverse complement.
CTGCTCTGTGTTACAGTCTCTTCCATGTGGTGACTCTGACCCTGCTCTGTGTTACAGTCTCTTCCATGTGGTGACTCTGACCCTGCTCTGTGTTACAGGCACTTCCATGTGGTGACTCTGACCCTGCCCTGTGTTACAGGCTCTTGCATCACCGGTCAGGGTCAGCACCCTGGCTGCCTGCCTGAACTCTTGAGCTGGCCTGCCAACATCACCTACAGTTGAAGTCGGAAGTTTACATACACCTTAGCCAAATACATTTCTTTTCTTTATCGCAATTCCTGACATTTAATCAGAGTAAACATGTCCTGTCTTAGTTCATTTAGGATCACCACCTTATTTTCAGAATGTGAAATGTCAGAATAATAGTAGAGAGAATGATTTATTTCAGGTTTTATTTCTTTCATCACATTCCCAGTGGGTCAGAAGTTTACATACACTCAGTTAGTATTTGTTAGCATTGCCTTTTAAATTGATTAACTTGGGTCAAACATTTCGGGTAGCCTTCCACAAGTTTCCCACAATAAGTTGGGTGAATTTTGGCCCATTCCTCTTGACAAAGCTGGTGTAACTGAGTCAGGTTTGTAGGCCTCCTTGCTCGCACACGCTTTTCAGTTCTGCCCACAAATTTTCTATAGGATCTTTCCGCAGCAGCTGCATTCCAGGAGCAGGATGGCCAGGCTAGTAACAGGGATGATAATGAGGTCAGGGCTTTGTTATGGCCACTCCAATACCTTGACTTTGTTGTCCTTAAGCCAATTTGCCACAGCTTTGGAAGTATGCTTGGGGTCATTGTCCATTTGGAAGACCCATTTGCGACCAAGCTTTAACTTCCTGACTGATGTCTTGAGATGTTGCTTCAATATATCCACATAATTTTCCACCCTCATGATGCCATCTATTTTGTGAAGTGCACCAGTCCCTCCTTCAGCAAAGCACCCGCACAACACGATGCTGCCACCCCTGTGCTTCACGGTTGGGATGGTGTTCTTCGGCTTGCAAGTCTCCCCATTTTTCCTCCAATTATAACGATGGCAATTATGGTCAAAGAGTTCTATTTTTGTTTCATCAGACCAGAGGACATTTCTCCAAAAAGTACCATCTTTGTCCCCATGTGGAGTTGCAAACCGTAGTCTGGCTTTTTTATGGTGGTTTTGGAGCAGTTGCTTCTTCCTTGCTGAGCGGCCTTTCAGGTTATGTCGATATAGGACTCGTTTTACTGTGGATATAGATACTTTTGTACCTGTTTCCTCCAGCATCTTCACACAGTCCTTTGCTGTTGTTCTGGGATTGATTTGCACTTTTCACACCAAAGTACGTTCATCTTTAGGAGACCGAACGCGTCTCCTTCCTGAGCGGTATGATGGCTTCGTGGTCCCATGGTGTTTATACTTGCAAACTATTGTTTGTACAGATGAACGTGGTCATTCAGGTGTTTGGAATTTGCTCCCAAGGATGAATTAGACTTGTGGAGGTCTACAATTGTTTTTCTGATGTCTTGGCTGATTTCTTTTGATTTTCCCATGATGTCAAGCAAAGAAGCACTGAGTTTGAAGGTAGGCTTTGAAATACATCCAAAGGTACACCTCCATTTGACTCAAATTATGTCAATTAGCCTACCAGAAGATTCTAAAGCCATGCAATCATTTTCTGGAATTTTCCAAGCTGTTTGAAGGCACAGTCAACTTAGTGTATGTAAACTTCTGACCCACTGGAATTGTGATACAGTGAATTATAAGTGAAATAATCTCTCTGTAAACAATTGTTGGACAAATGACTTGTGTCATGCACAAAGTAAATGTCCTAACCGACTTGCCAAAACTATAGTTTGCTAACAAGAAATGTGGGGAGTGGTTGTAAACGAGTTTTAATGACTCCAACCTAAGTGTATGTAAATTTCCGACTTCAACTGTATGTGTGTGACACAGTCCGAGAACAGCAGGAGAGTGAGAAGAGGAGAAAAGGAGGGAACACTACCATTGTCACTCAGACCGCAAGGGAGTCACCCAACTTACAGCCATCAACGAGTCACAGGGGTGGCAGACCATCGCACTGTGACAACCTAGAGGTTGTTTCCATGGGGACTGGACCAACGGTAAATCTCCAGTTTCAGTGATGAATAACTAATCATCTCCAGCGTCTTGCACAGAGTTTGACATTTACAGCAACACAAGATCTCTTTCTTTTCCTCCCTCCAGTTTACAGTCTATCCCCCCTCGCTCTTAGTTCCTTGTCCCCTCTTCTGACCTCTCCATATTCTGCCTCTCCTCCTCTCTCTGTTGGGTCAGCACATTCCTTTTCCCCTGCCTCCTCTATTCTCTCTCTCCAGCCTCTCCCCTCCCTTCTCCAGACTTCTCTCCTCTCTCTTTCCAGCCTCTCCCCTCCCTTCTCCAGAGTCCTCTCATCTCTCCCCTCCCTTCTCCAGACCCCTCTCTCTCCAGCCTCTCCCCTCCTTTCTCCAGACTCCTCTCCTCTCTCTCTCCAGCCTCTCCCCCCTTCAGACTAATCTCCTCTCCGTCTCTACCCTCTCCCCTCCCATCTCCAGACTCCTCTCCTCTCTCTATCTAGCCTAACCCCTCTGCAGACTACTCTCCTCTCTCTCTCCAGCCTCTCCAGACTCCTCTCCTCTCTATACAGCCTATCTCTGACTTCTCCAGACTCCTCAAATTTCTCTCTCCAGCCTCTCCCTCCCCTCTCCATAATCCTCTATTCTCTCTCTCTACCCTCTCCCCTCCCTTCTCCAGACTCCCCTTCTCTCTCTCCAGCCTCTCCTCTCCAGATACCTCTACCCTCTCTCTCCATCCTCTCCCCTCCCCTCTCCATAATTCTCTCTTCTCTCTCTCTCCATCCTCTCCCCTCCCCACTCCAGACTCCTCTCCTCTCTCTCTCCAGCCTCTCAAGACTCCTCTCCCTCTCTCCTCCCCCCCCTTCTACAGACTCTTCTCCTCTCTCTCTCCAGGCTATCCCCTCTCCAGACTCCTCCAATCTCTCTGCAGCATCTCCCTCACCACTCGACTCATCTCCTCTCTCTCTCCGGCCTCTCACCTCTCCAGACTCCTTTCCACTCTCTCCAGCCTCTCCCCTCCCTTCTACAGACTCTTCATTTCTCTCTCTCCAGCCTCTCCCCTCTGCAGACTCTTCTTTTTACAGCCTCTAACTCCATTATCCAGACTCCCCTTTCTAGACTCCACTCTGTCTCCAGCCTCTCCCCTCCCTTCTCCAGATTCCTCTCATCTTTCTCTCCAGCCTATACCCTCCCTTCTTCAGACTCTACTCCTCTCTCTCTCCACTCTCTTCCCTCACTTCTCTAGAATAATCTCCTCTCTCTCTCCAGCATCTCCAATCCCTTTTCCAGACCTCTCATCTCCCTCTCCTGCCTTTCCCTTCCCTTCCCTTCCCTTCAGTCTCCTCTCAGTCTCCAGCCCCTCCCCTCCCTTCACCAGACTCCTCTCCTGTCTCTCTCCAGCCAATCCCCTCTGCAGTCTCCAGCCTCTCCCCTCCCTTCACCAGACTCCTCTCCTCTCTCTCTCCAGCCCCTCCCCTCCCTTCACCAGACTCCTCTCCTCTCTCTCTCCAGCCAATCCCCTCTGCAGTCTCCAGCCCCTCCCCTCCCTTCACCAGACTCCTCTCCTCTCTCTCTCCAGCCTCTCCCGTCTCCAGACTCCTCTCCTCCCTCTCTCCAGCCTCTCCCGTCTCCAGACTCCTCTCCTCCCTATCTCCAGCCTCTCCCTTCTCTAGACTCTTCTCCTCTCTCTCCAGCCTCTCCACTCTTCAGACTCCTTGACACTCTCTCCAGCCTCTCCAGACTCCTCCCAACTCTCTCTCCAGCCTCTCTCACCACTTCAGACTCCTCCTCTCTCTCTCTCCAGCCTCTCCCCTCTCCAGACTCCTCCCATCTCCCTCTCCAGCCTCTCCCTCCCCACATTTCAGACCCCTCTCCTCTCTCTCTCCAGCTTCTCCCCACTCCAGACTCCTCCCATCTCCCTCTCCAGCCTCTCCCTCCCCACTCCAGAACCCTCTCCTCTCTCTCTCCAGCTTCTCCCCACTCCAGACTCCTCTCCTGTCTTTTTCCTTTCTTCTCCTCCTCCATTCTCTTTCAGGACAGCCCCTTCTCCCTTCTCTCCCTCCTCCTCTTCCCTCCCCTCCTCTCTTTGCAGTCTCTCCTCTACCCTCTCAGTCCTCCCAGGTTGTCGATGTCTGTTCTGCAATGTATGAGTATGAGAGTAGGGGTTTATGTTGTAGGTAGAGTACAGTACATACTAGTTATGCGGTACACCTATCTTGCAGACTCACAGTTATTTCACTCTCTCCCTCTCTCTCTCAATATTACATTTATTTATTTATCTTTATTTTATTTTTTATTTTTCACCTTTATTTAACCAGGTCGGCCAGTTGAGAACAAGTTCTCATTTACAACTGCGACCTGGCCAAGATAAAGCGAAGCAGTGTGACACAAACAACAGAGTTAAACATGGAATAAACAAACATACAGTCAATAACACAATAGAAAAAGTCTATATACAGTGTGTGCAAATGAAGGAAGATTTGAGAGGTAAGGCAATAAATAGGCCGTAGTGGCGAAATAATTACAATTTAGCAATTAAACACTGGAGTGAAATATGTGCAGAAGATTTATGTGCAAGTAGAGATAGTGGGATGCAAACGAGCAACAAAAATATATAACAATATGGAGATGAGGTAGTTGGGTGGGGTATTTACAGATGGACAATGTACAGGGGCAATGATCTGTAAGCTGCTCTGACAGCTGATGCTTAAAACTTCTTTGGGCTGCAAGCCCGATGTCGGTACACTTATGACAACAGCCAGCTCAAGTGCAGGGCGCGAAATTCTAAATATATTTTTTAGAAATATTTAACTTTCACACATTAACAAGTCCAATACAGCAAAGAAAGATAAACATCTTGTGAATCCAGCCAACATGTCCGATTTTTAAAATGTTTTACAGCGAAAACACCACATATATTTATGTTAGCTCACCACCAAATACAAAAAAGGACAGACATTTTTCACAGCACAGGTAGCATGTACAAAACCAACCTAACTAACCAAGAACCAACCAAACTAACCAAGAAACAACTTCATCAGATGACAGTCTTATAACATGTTATTCAATAAATATATGTTTTGTTCGAAAAATGTGCATATTTGAGCTATAAATCAGTTTTACATTGCAGCTACCATCACCGCTACCGTCAGAAATAGCACCGAAGCAGCCAGAGTAATTACAGACACCAACGTCAAATACCTAAATACTCATCATAAAACATTTCTGAAAAATACATGGTGTACAGGAAATGAAAGACAGGCATCTTGTGATTCCAGCCAATATTTCCGATTTCTTAAGTGTTTTACAGTGAAAACACAATATAGCATTATATTAGCTTACCACAATAGCCAGAAACACAAGCCATTTACCAGCAGCAAAAGTTAGCGATCGTAACAAACCAGCAAAAGATATATAATTTTTGACTAACCTTGATAAGCTTCATCAGATGACAGTCCTATAACATCAGGTTATACATACACTTATGTTTTGTTCGAAAATGTGCATATTTAGAGCTGAAATCAGTGGTTATACATTGTGCTAACGTAGCATATTTTTCCCACAACGTCCGGATATTTTTCTGACACTCACATATTCTGACCAAATAACTATTCATAAACATTACTAAAAAATACATGTTGTATAGGAAATGATAGATACACTAGTTCTTAATGCAATCGCCGTGTTAGAATTCTAAAAATAACTTCATTACGACATGCAGTTTACGTTATGGCGAGAGCGTGCCCAAAATCTGGGCGCAAACTACTAGTTCACATGTTCGACAGATATATGAAATAGCATCATAAAATGGGTCCTACTTTTGATGATCTTCCATCAGAATGTTGTACAAGGGGTCCTTTGTCCAGAACAATCGTTGTTTGGATTTAGAATGTCCTCTTCTCCAGTCAATTAGCACGGAAAGCTAGCAAAGTGGCGCGAAGCTCTCCTTCCTGAACATACGCAAACAAAGCAACACGCCTAACGTCCCGAAAAAATTTAAAGAATCTAATAAAACTATATTGAAAAAACATACTTTACGATGATATTGTCACATGTATCAAATAAAATCAAAGCCGGAGATATTAGTCGTCTATAACGACAGTTTTACAGAAGGCAATACCAGGTCACTTCTCGTGCCAGAAAACAGGAAATTGGGGTCACGTCATGCCAAGAGCTTTTATTCGACCTCAGATCATGTTATACATTTACATTTACATTTTAGTTATTTAGCAGACGCTCTTATCCAGAGCGACTTACAGTAGAGTGCATACATTTTATTACATTTTTACATACTGAGACAAGGATATCCCTACCGGCCAAGAGCAGACGCTCTTATCCAGAGCGACTTACAGTAGAGTGCATACATTTTATTACATTTTTTTTTCATACTGAGACAAGGATATCCCTTACTGAGACAAGGATATCCCTATCCAAACCCTCCCTAACCCGGACGACGCTATGCCAATTGTGCGTCGCCCCACGGATCTCCCGGTTGCGACCGGCTGCGACAGAGCCTGGGCGTGAACCCAGCCCAAACTGGGCGCGAACCCAGAGACTCTGGTGGCGCAGCTAGCACTGCGATGCAGTGCCCTAGACCACTGCGCCACCCGGGAGATACACTCCATTTCTTCTCTCACTGCCTGTTGACATCTAGTGGAAGGCGTATGAAGTGCATGTATACTAATAAATATCAAGCACATTTATAGGCAGGCCCTAGAACAGAGCATCGATTTCAGATTTTCCACTTCCTGTCAGGAAGTTTGCTGCAAAATGAGTTCTGTTTTACTCACAGATATAATTCAAACGGTTTTAGAAACTAGAGAGTGTTTTCTATCCAATAGTAATAATAATATGCATATTGTACGAGCAAGAATTGAGTACGAGGCCGTTTGAAATGGGCACCTTTTATCCAGGCTACTCAATACTGCACCTGCAGCCCAAAGAGGTTAAAGTTAGTGAGGGAGATATAAGTATTCAGCTTTGTGAACAGAGCTCAATGAACAGCTTGCGTAGTGGACTCTTCTCCAGGTTCATTTCTCTGTAGGTGATGGCTTTGTTATGGAAGATTTCAGAAATGCTTCCTTTTAGGTGGTTGTAGAATTTAACATATATATTCTGGATTTTGAAAATTAACTGGTATCGGCCAAATTCTACTCTGCATGCATTATTTGGTGTTTTACATTGCACACTGAGGATATTTTAGCAGAATTGTGCATGCAGAGTCTCTGCTTGGTGTTTGTCCCATTTTGTGAATTCTTGGTTGGTGAGCGGACCCCAGACCTTACAACCATAAAGGGCAATGGGTTCTATAACTGATTCAAATATTTTTAGCCAGATCTTAATTGGTATAATTGGTACAATAGACATTTGACTTCAGATTCTAGTAGGGTGAGAACAGGTGCTGCAGACTGTTCTAGTGCCCTCGCCAATTCGTTGATATATATGTTGAAGAGGACGGGGCTTAAGCTGCATCCCTGTTTCACCCCACGGCCCTGTAGAAAGAAATGTGTGTTTTTGCCCATTTTAAAATGCACACTTGTTGTTTGTGGACATGGTTTTTATAATGTTGTATGTTTTTCCCCCAACACCACCTTCCATCAATTTGTATAGCAGACCCTCGTGCTAAATTGAGTCAAAATATTTTTTGAATACTTTGCCTTTGTTTAAGTTTGTTTGTTTGTCATTTAGGGTCTGCAGGGTGAATACATGGTCTGTCGTATGGTAATTTGGTAAAAAGCCAATTTGACATTTGCTCAGTACATTGTTTTCTCTGAGAAAAAGTACAAGTCTGCTGTTAATGAAAATGCAGAGGATTTTCTCAAGGTTGCTGTTGACCCATATTCCACAGTCGTTATTGGGGTCAAATTTGTCTCCACTTTTGTGGATTGGGGTTATCAGAGCCATTTGAAAATAAAATATATTTTTTTTTATCAAAATGTGTTTTTTTGGCCAGAAATGCTTTCTCGAACATGTGAACTTTCATATGACTTAATAACAAACGTGTATGCTATCTGTAAATACGAATACAATTGTTAAATTACAAGCCCTGTTGGTTAAGCCACGGAAAAAGTTAGCAACCTTCCCACTAGCCATGGCTGGCTGAGATAATGAGTGGGCTGGACATACCGAGAGAGGAGTTCGGATTGGTCTGCCATATTGAAGGCTTCGGTCTATTTGAGCTCATCAGTCTGTGTTTGTAATCCTGTCAAACACGGCTTTAAAAAATATATATTTTGTAGTGGAGCTGCATAAGTGTTGCACTCCACTTTCTGGAGGATCAGGTTTTCAAATCAGTGGAATTAGAATATGATAGCTAAAGAGATGTCTCCGGATTACATCTTCAAACCAAGGGCAACCATGGTATGGCATTCGGTTGCATGATGATGTATACAGGTAAGATAGTCTCGTGTTAGCTAGCTACATTTTCAGGCATTACATGTTTCTAATTTTGACAGAAAGTGGTTTCATTTCAAGCTAAATTGTACTGTTAGCTAGCTAGCTAACATTAGCTGGCTAGCTACCTAGCTGACGTTATTATTTGTTTCCCCGAGAGCCATTGGCTTTTCTAGTTAGAGCCTAATGTTAGCTAAATAACATTGGACCTGGTTGGTTCGCTCCCAACGCTGTGCCATTGTTGGTGCTTTGTTCATTGATGTTTAACTAGCTAACGTTAGCTGGCTGGCTCGTTAGCTAACGTTACTTGACGTGTGTGATCTTAAATGTTGTTTACCTAGCTAGCTATGTGTCTTAAGCTAAAGTGTACTGTTAACTAGCTAGCTAACGCTAGCTGGATAGCTCCCTAGCGGACGTTATTGTTCATTTCCTAGAGCTGTTTGCTTTTCTAGTTAGAACCTAATGTTAGGCATTGTTGGCACTTTGCTAATTTTTGCTTAACCAGCTAACCTTAACCTCCTAGCTCGTTAGCTAACATTACGTGTGTGATCTTAAACTTTGTTTACCTAGCTAGGTTCATTGTTTACCTAGCTAGCTAGCTATATGTCTTAAGCTAAAGTGTACTGTTAGCTAGCTAGCTAACGTTAGCTGGCTGGCTCCCTAAAGTACGTTGTTATTCGTTTCTCAGTGCTGTTTGCTTTTCTAGTTAGAGCCTAATGTTAGGCATTGTTGGCACTTTGTTCGGTGTTGGCACTTTGTTCATTGTTGCTTAACTAGCTAACGTTAACTGGCTGGCTCGTTAGCTAAAGTTACGTGACGTGTGTACAACACCCGTTGAATATGGCCGGTGTCAGTAAACATCTGCAAAAAAGCGTAATAAAATTGTTGCCAGCAGAGCTGGTTAGGCTGTTTTCATGTTATCCAGAGGTAAACAATTAATCGGCTAGACCGTCAAATGTGCGCGCCGAGATGGGTGGGGCTAACGCTTATTAAGAGGGTGTGAACGATGCTGAATGGGTGTAGACAAAGAAGATTCCTTCACTAGATATCAAAACATTCAAATGCGATTTTCTCAAAAATGAGTTTACAAGTTGATCAACTTTCAAAGCAGAATGACTTTCCCATTGTTACTCAAATGTAGTGTGTGATATACCATTTTGTAGCTCTAAAAAACACAATTTCAGATTTTGCTACATAACACCGAATTAAGGTCACATATGTCCTGCTGTCATGTTGAGATCCTTGCTGCAAGGGCGGGGGGGCATGGGGGGGCACGGGGGGGCACAAGTCTGATCGGGAGGGGCCTATATAGGGTGTGGCCAGGGTTTGTTTGGGGGTGGTCTCAGCTGGTTGGGGTCTCTCTCTCTCTCAAACACACCAATTACTGTCAGTTGTGGGACGCTGGTATGCTGTCTATGCTGGAGGTGGGAGGAGGGTGGGCAGGATAATAACACAGCATAGACAATGAGATGGGGGCATTGGTGAGAATGTTGAAGAGACTATTGATCTGTGTGTGTTACAGTGCAGCTCTTTGTCTCTCTCTACAGACAGCGGCACTGGGCAGCCATCCTCACGCCTCCTATCTCTGCCCCAGACACACAGCCAAGGACCGGAGGAGAGAAAGGGTGTGTGTGGCTTTCCCAGAAAATACCCTGGAGATGTGTGTGAGAAGCTAACAACCAACTCCCTGAGTGACACTTAATATGTTGTCCAGTTGACTATTTCTTTATTTCCATTCGTTGTACAGTAATCATGTTATTTTTATGCATGAGGCAGAGTTCAAACCAGGAGTGTTGAGGTCTGTTCTCACACCAATCTGCTGCATTCGTCATCATCTGGAGCTAAGTAGAAGATGCCAAAAGAGGCAGTGTGTTTGTGTGTGTGTATGTGTGTGTGTGCGCGTGTGCATACATGCAAAATAAAGAGAGAGAGTGAGTATGGGAGTGCGTGAATGACTGAGCGAGTGAGAGACTGACACTGTGACTGGGAGAGAGAGAAAGAGAGAGAGTTTGAGGATGGGTAACCCAGCAATGTGTCATACAGTCTAACAACCCTGTTTTCTGACATACAGGAACATCTCTTCTTTCAACATACAAACAGAGCTGCCCAGCCAGAAACAGATCTCACCATCTACAAAAAATACCCACATACACCCCCATAAAGAATACCCACATACACCCCCATAAATAACACCCATATACACCCCCATAAAGAATACTCACATACACCCCCATAAATAACACCCATATACACCCCCACAAAGAATACCCACATACACCCCCATAAATAACACCCACATACACCCCCATAAATAACACCCATATACACCCCCATAAATAACACCCATATACACCCCCATAAATAACACACATATACACCCCCATAAAGAATACCCACATACGCCCCCATAAATAACACCCATATACACCCCCATAAAGAATACCCACATACACCCCCATAAATAACACCCATATACACCCCCACAAAGAATACCCACATACAACCCCATAAATAACACCCACATACACCCCCATAAAGAATACCCACATACACCCCCATAAATAACACCTATATACAACCCCATAAAGAATACCCACATACACCCCCATAAATAACACCCATATACACCCCCATGAATAACAACCATATACACCCCCATAAAGAATACCCATATACACCCCCATAAATAACACCCATATACACCCCCATATAGACCACCCATATACACGCCCATAAATAACACCCATATACACCCCCATAAAGAAAACCCACATACACGCCCATAAATAACACCCATATACACCCCCATAAAGAACACCTATATACACCCCCATAAAGAAAACCCACATACACGCCCATAAATAACACCCATATACACCCCCATAAAGAAAACCCACATACACCTCCATATAGAACACCTACATACACCCCCATAAAGAAAACCCACATACACGCCTATAAAGAACACCTATATACACCCCCATAAATAACACCCATATACACGCCCATAAATAACACCCATATACACACCCATAAATAACACCCATAGAGAACACCCATATACACGCCCATAAATAACACCCATATACATGCCCATAAATAACACCCATATACACCCCTATAAAGAGCACCCACATACACCCCCATAAATAACACCCATATACACCCCCATAAAGAAAACCCCCATACACCCCCATAAAGAACACCTATATACACCCCCATAAAGAATACCCACATACACCCCCATAAAGAACACCTATATACACCCCCATAAAGAATACCCACATACACCCCCATAAAGAACACCTATATACACCCCCATAAAGAACACCTATATACACCCCCATAAAGAATACCCACATACACCCCCATAAAGAACACCTATATACTCCCCCATAAAGAATACCCACATACACCCCTTTAAAGAACACCCATATACACCCCCATAAAGAACACCTATATACACCCCCATAAAGAACACTCATTTAAGCACCCATCTCTCCCCAGTCTCTCGGCTATCTCCAGCAGGACCTTCATGATTTGGAGTTGGAACCTCACAAGAACAGGCTGTGATCTCTCTGTACAGTATTACCATGCCAGTGGAATATCATCTGTGAATTGCCAAATTTCAAACAAACCATTCATAATGTTGTGAAGGGATGTTTGCACTGAACGGGCCAAAATAAGCAAATGGGAGATTTTTACTGTAATAAACCAAGTTGGGCAAATAATCATCAATCAAATGTGAGCCATCTTGCATCTGTTCAGATTATAGAGCTATGGGAGAAAATTATGCGTGATTTTTTCCATGTGGCCTTGGTTCAGCAGCTCTAACCCAGTATGACAGTTACAGTGCCTTGCAAAAGTATTCATCCCCCTTGCCGTTTTCCTATTTTGTTGCATTACAACCTGTAACTTAAATGTATTTTTATTTGGAATTCATGTAATGGACATACACAAAATAGTCCAAATTGGTGAAGAAAAATGAAAAAAATAACATATTTAAAAAAAAATGAAACATTTAAAAATGGAAAAGTAGTACGTGTATATGTATTTGCTATGAAGCCCTTAAATAAGATCTGGTGCAACCAATTACCTTCAGAAGTCACATAATTAGTTAAAGAGATTTACTGTCAGACCTATGGCAATCAACATCTAAAATAATACAATAATATATTCCATTTAGCAGACTCCTTTTCCCTCACAATATGCATGGTTTAGGGTGTACAGGTGCATAGAATCTCTCTGATAGCAAGAACACTGATGGAAATAGTTTATTTTGGGCTTATATTGGTCCACTGTGGCATTTCCCCAAATACAGACAGCTGTTCATAGAAAGTGACATGTTAGTACAGTAAAGTGGCTTGCGTAAGTATTCACCCTCCTTAGCAGTTTTCCTATTTTGTTGCCTGGAATGAAAATGCATTTTTTGGGGGGCTTTTCTCACTTGATTTACACAACATTCCAACCACTTTGTATTATGAAACAAGCAAGAAATAGGACAAAATAACAAGAAATAAGACAAAATAACAAGAAATAAGACAAAATACCAGACAACCTGAGCGTGCATAACTATTCAACACCACAAAGTCAATACTTTGTAGAGCCACCTTTTGCAGCAATTACAGCTGCAAGTCTCTTGGGGTATGTCTCCGTAAGCTTGGCACATCTAGCGATTGGGATTTTTTCCCGTTCTTCAAGGAAAACTGCTCCAGATCCTTCAGGTTGGATGGGTTCTGCTGGTGTACAGCAATCTTTAAGTCATACCACAGATTCTCAATTGGATTGAGATCTGGGCTTTGACTAGGCCATTCCAAGACATTTAAATGTTTCCCCTTAACTTCTTTGGGGTACCCCCCCTTCTTCTCAATTTCCGCCTAAAGACATACCCTAATCTAACTGCCTGTAGCTCAGGCCCAGAAGCAAGGATATGCATATTCTTGGTATCATTTGAAAGGAAACACTCTGAATTTTGTGGAAATGTGAATTGAATGTAGGAGAATATGACACAATAGATCTGGTAGAAGGAAATACAAGGAAATAAACATACGTTTTCAGTTTTTTATTGTTGCTGCATCATATTTCAAATGGCCAAGAACAGCCAAACATACAGATAGGATGCTGTGGATGATTTGAATGAATGACGTAAGATGGCAACAATAGCTGAGCAAAGTTTTAGACAGATAACTTCAAAATGAGCGAGCTACATGACATTGAGCATGAAGTCACCCAGGTGTCCCACACAAATGTACCCAAATGCACCCAAGTGGCCGAATTGGTACAGTGATACATTTTGAAGGAAATAACTATATACAAAATACATAAATTCTATTCTAACACACCCCCCAAAAATAAATATACATACACTGCTCAAAAAAATAAAGGGAACACTTAAACAACACAATGTAACTCCAAGTCAATCACACTTCTGTGAAATCAAATTGTCCACTTAGGAAGCAACACTGATTGACAATAAATTTCACATGCTGTTGTGCAAATGGAATAGACAAAAGGTGGAAATTATAGGCAATTAGCAAGACACCCCCAATAAAGGAGTGGTTCTGCAGGTGGTGACCACAGACCACTTCTCAGTTCCTATGCTTCCTGGCTGATGTTTTGGTCACTTTTGAATGATGGCGGTGCTTTCACAAAAGTGGTAGCATGAGACGGAGTCTACAACCCACACAAGTGGCTCTGGTAGTGCAGCTCATCCAGGATGGCACATCAATGCGAGCTGTGGCAAGAAGGTTTGCTGTGTCTGTCAGCGTGGTGTCCAGAGCATGGAGGCGCTACCAGGAGACAGGCCAGTACATCAGGAGACGTGGAGGAGGCCGTAGGAGGGCAACAATCCAGCAGCAGGACCGCTACCTCCGCCTTTGTGCAAGGAGGAGCAGGTGGAGCACTGCCAGAGCCCTGCAAAATGACCTCCAGCAGGCCACAAATGTGCATGTGTCTGCTCAAATGGTCAGAAACAGACTCCATGAGGGTGGTATGAGGGCCCAACGTCCACAGGTGGGGGTTGTGCTTACAGCCCAACACCGTGCAGGACGTTTGGCATTTGCCAGAGAACACCAAGATTGGCAAATTCGCCACTGGCGCCCTGTGCTCTTCACAGATGAAAGCAGGTTCACACTGAGCACATGAGCACATGTGACAGACGTGACAGAGTCTGGAGACGCCGTGGAGAACGTTCTGCTGCCTGCAACATCCTCCAGCATGGCCGGTTTGGCGGTGGGTCAGTCATGGTGTGGGGTTGCATTTCTTTGGGAGGCCGCACAGCCAGAGGTTGCCTCCATGTGCTCGCCAGAGGTAGCCTGACTGCCATTAGGTACCGAGATGAGATCCTCAGACCCCTTGTGAGACCATATGCTGGTGCGGTTGGCCCTGGGTTCCTCCTAATGCAAGACAATGCTAGACCTCATGTGGCTGGAGTGTGTCAGCAGTTCCTGCAAGAGGATGGCATTGATGCTATGGACTGGCCCGCCCATTCCCCAGACCTGAATCCAATTGAGCACATCTGGGACATCATGTCTCGCTCCATCCACCAACGCCACGTTGCACCACAGACTGTCCAGGAGTTGGCAGATGCTTTAGTCCAGGTCTGGGAGGAGATCCCTCAGGAGACCATCCGCCACCTCATCAGGAGCATGCCCAGGCGTTGTAGGGAGGTCATACTGGCACGTGGAGGCCACACACACTACTGAGCCTCATTTTGACTTGTTTTAAGGACATTACATCAAAGTTGGATTAGCCTGTAGTGTGGTTTTCCACTTTAATTTTGAGTGTGACTCCAAATCCAGACCTCATGGGTTGATAAATTTGATTTCCATTGATCATTTTTGTGTGATTTTGTTGTCAGCACATTCAACTATGTAAAGAAAAAAGTATTTCATAAGAATATTTCATTCATTCAGATCTAGGATTTTAGTGTTCCCTTTATTTTTTTGAGCAGTGTATTTATGAAAAAAAAAAAATAATAATAATAATAATAAACAACCAAATAACAAGGGTAACATTTTCTATTTACAATATTGTATATTTTATAAATAAATAAATAGATAAATATTGTGAAGGCCCTCAGCCCTCAGACCTGCTGCCATGGCCCATAGCAGTCTCTTTCTGCTGTAAAGCAGAGGCTTACTGAACAGGTGGTGCAGGTGATGGGGCATTTCCTGTGACAAAGGGCACAACGTCGCCTCCCCACTGTGCCCTTTCTGCCCTGAGGCACATTCATGCCTGCAGAGATGAATCTGGGCAGGTGAACACCACTGGTTGAAGGAGCAGAAGGTGCTGCAGTGGACTTGCTGTAGCTAGCAAGCTCCTGGATGCAGCTCCCTGAATGCTAGCTGTGAGATGGGGGACTGTCTCTATCAATTTCCTCTATAATTCGGGTTAAATCTGTATACCTAGACTTTGTTTTAGCTTTTCCTGATTTATTCGCCATAATTTAAATATATAAACTTGTTGAAAATGCTATTGAATACAGTGGGGCAAAAAAGTATTTAGTCAGCCACCAATTGCGCAAGTTCTCCCACTTAAAAAGATGAGAGAGGCCTGTAATTTTCATCATAGGTACACGTCAACTATGACAGACAAAATGAGAAAAGAAAATCCTGAAAATCACATTGTAGGATTTTTTATGAATTTATTTGCAAATTATGGTGGAAAATAAGTATTTGGTCAATAACAAAGTTTATCTCAATACTTAGTTATATACCCTTTGTTGGCAATGACAGAGGTCAAACGTTTTCTGTAAGTCTTCACAAGGTTTTCACACACTGTTGCTGGTATTTTGGCCCATTCCTCCATGCAGATCTCCTCTAGAGCAGTGATTTCCTGTTTACTTATTTCCTTATACAGCTGACTGAGTGCGGTCTTAGTGCCAGCATCTGTCTGTGGCAGTAAATAAACAGCCACAAAAAGTATAGCTGAAAACTCTAGGCAAGTAGTGTGGCCTGCAATTTTTCACAATATACTCTACATCAGGTAAGCAGAATCTAGAGACTTCCTCAGATTTCGTGCACCAGCAGTTGTTTACGAATATGCACAGACTTAACCATACAGAAAGCACCCAGCATAGCACCAGCTGACCCCAACAATGGAGTGGAAGCCTTCACTTTGATAGGCCTAGGCTATAGGATGCTACAGCTGCCCTGTGTAGGGTGGGAGATGAGAGGTAAACGGTTGTTTGTGTGGTTCTAACGTCCTGAGTCAGGAAAGTGAAACCCAGTCCGAGGTGATACTGCACCCTGCTCTCCTTGGCAACTGTGGCACGCTGTACTGTGGGCACATGTGCTGCCCTGGGTGCTACATGCACTGGGAGAGAGGCGGGAAGGGCCACCTCAGGTTCCCATGTGATTCCTCTACTCGGAGAGAGAGACTATTTGCACATTGTTACAACACTGTATATAGACATAATATGATATTTGAGTTGTTTTTATTATTTTGTAACTTTTGTGAAACAACAGAGAAAGAGCAAGGGGGAGGGGCAGAGAGAGATCACGGGGGAGGGGCAGAGACAGGGCGAGAGAGAGAGAGAGAGAGAGAGAGAGAGAGAGAGAGAGAGAGAGAGAGAGAGAGAGAGAGAGAGAGAGAGAGAGAGAGAGAGAGAGAGAGAGAGAGAGAGAGAGAGAGAGAGAGAGATGAAAAGTAGTGTAGAAACCTACCAAAGAACTATTAGGCAACAACAAATTCAATCCCTTTTAGACAACTTCCTGGACAAAACATTTCACTATAATAGTGAAGGTGTAAACTTTGCAGTAGAAAAGGAAAAGCACGTCAGAAATCAGCTCAAAATAATTGAAGAATCCATAGAATCTAACCACTTCTGGGATAATTGGAATAAACTAAACAAACAACAACACGAAAGTTATCTATCCAAAATGGCGCTGTATGGATAAACCACGTCTCCTGTATTTTTGGGCCTACAACAAAGAAAAAAGCAAAAACACGTACTGTACATGATCAAATACAAATCTTAAAATCAACTATTAAAGACTACAAGAGCCCACTGGATTCTCCAATTACATTGAATGAACTACAGGAAAAAATACAAACCCTCCATCCCAAAAAGGGTGGTGTTGATGGTATCCTAAATTAAATGATAAAATATACAGACCACTAATTCCAATTGGATATACTTAAACTCTTTTTCACTATCCTTAGCTCTGGCATTTTCCCAAAAATGTGGAACCAAGGACTGATCACCCCAATCCACAAAAGTGGAGACAAAGTTGACCCCAATAACTATTGTGTCAACAGCAACTTTAGGAATATCCTCTGCATTATCATTAACAGCAGATTCGTACATTTCCTCAGTGAAAACAATGTACTGACAAAATGTAAAATTGGCTTGTTACCAAATTACCGTACGACAAATCAAGTATTCACCCTGCACTCCCTAATTGACAAACAAACAAATGAATACAAAGCATAAGCCCCACCCTCTTCAACATATATACAGTGCCTTCGGAAAATATTTCCGACCCCTAGAGTTTTTCCACATTTCCACATTTTATTAGGTTACAGCCTTATTCTAAAATGTATCTTATAGTTTTTTTCCCTGATCAATCCAGATACAATACACCATAATGACAAAGCAAAAAGAGGATTTTAGAATTTTTGCAATTTTATTAAAAATATAACACTGAAATATCACATTTACCTAAGAATTCAGACTCTTTCTCAGTACTTTGTTGAAGCACCTTTGGCAGCTATTACAGTCTCGAGTCTTCTTGGGTATGACGCAACAAGCTTGGCACATCTGTATTTGGGGAGTTTCTCCCATTCTTCTCTGTAAATCCTTTCAAGCTCTGTCAGGTTGGATGGGGAGCGTCGCTACACAGCTATTTGCAGGTCTCTCCAGAGATGTTCGATCGGGTTCACGTCCGGGCTCTGGCTGGGCCACTCAAGGACATTCAGAGACTTGTCCCGATACCACTCCTGCATTGTCTTGGCTGTGTGCTTAGGGTCGTTGTCCTGTTGGAAGGTGAACCTTTGCCCCAGTCTGAGGTGCTAAACGCTCGGGAGGAGGTTTTCATCAAGAATCTCTCTGGTCTTTGCTCCGTTCATCTTTCCCTCGATCCTGACTAGTCTCCCAAAAAATCCCCACAGCATGATGATGCCAACACCATGCTTCACCGTAGGAATGGTGCCAGGTTTCCTATAGAAGTGACGCTTGGCATTCAGGCCAAAGAGATCAATCTTGGTTTCATCAGACCAGAGAATCTTGTTTCTCATGGTCTGCGAGTCTTAGGTGCGTTTTGGCTAAATCCAAGTGGGATGTCATGTGCCTTTTACCAAGGAGTGGCTTCCGTCTGGCCACTTTACCAAAGGCCTGATTGGTGGAGTGCTGCAGAGATGGTTGTCCTTCTGGAAGGTTCTCCCATCTCCACAGAGGAACTCTAGAGCTCTATCAGACTGACCATCGGGTTCTTGGTCACCTCCCTGACCAAAGCCCTTTGCGCAGATTGCTCAGTTCGGCCGGGCAGCCAGCTCTAGGAAGAGTCTTGGTGCTTACAAACTTCTTCCATTTAAGATTGACGGAGGCCACTGTGTTCTTGGGGACCTTCAACGCTGCAGAATTGTTTTGCACCCGTTACTGAAATGCTTGTTCCTAAAATGAACTGTTGGTTATCCTAACCCTGGCTGGATTCCAATAGGAATTACACATCACTTTACAAAACAGCATAATCTGACTTGCAGGTAGGATTGCAAAATTCTGCGAAATTTCCCATGTCGGAAGATCCCTGGAAATCATTTTAAGTAACTGTACTCAGATAACCTAAGTGCATTGGGTTTCCTGAAAAGTTTTGAGTAACATAACATTGGGGTTCACAGTGTCCGTTGGTCACCCTGCATCACTGTCTCCTAATGAAGTGGTGACCTTGCCTCCTCCTAGTGAGGTCAGTCAGTGTCATGGTGCATTCCCAGCTGTTGCATCCTTTAGACTGTCCACACACCATGAGGCCCTAGCTACCACAAGGCCACCAGGGGCCAACAACCTGCCTGGGGCTAACTAACACACATACTATGAGGGCCCGCTCCGAAGCCACCAGGGGCAAACAGCCTGCCTGGGTCTAGCTTACACACAAAGGCATGTCCACACACACCTTGAGGGCCTGCTCCGAAGCCACCAGGGTCCACTAAAACACAAAGGCATGTCACTACTACTGACATGGCCCAGGTACCTGAGATGTACACACACACACCATCACTATGATCAGGAATAGTATCGTGGGGAGGAAGGCTTTAGGGTGGGTGAAAAGTAAAGTGCTGTGTTGGCTGTTGGGAATTCCTCTAAAATAAGTTGGTATTACTGCTCTTTACTTGGGTACATGTATCTGTTCAATACCTAAATAAGGGGCTGAGTGCCCCTCTTTGCCACATACCATCGCCCTTACATCCTTGCACCTCTCGGCATACCAACGCCCTGAAGGAGTTTCCGATCAGCTCAACCTACGTCCACAAAAAGGAGGGAAGGTCATTAAAACTTGACTTTTGCAAAATGGCTGACCATCCTACTCTGTGTATTTCTGTTGGGTTGTGAGGCTATGCAGATGGCTGCTTTTCACTTCCGCTCTTGCCTTCCTTCATGAAAGAGAAGAATAGCCCTATTCTACTTCAGTACAATTTGGCTGAGTTGGGGAGAACAATTTGAAAGCTTGTAAGGAGCTCTCCCCAACCAGACATCGGCATTTGGGACAGAGAGAGAGGAGGCAGGGGTCGGAAAATGTTGGCGAACAAAAAAGGAATGTTTCTGCATTCCTCTTTTTCCGTCTGAATGTTTAAACTGGATATTGGGTTGGCCTTCTGCTTGGATACAGAGTGATCTGTGTGAGAGGAATGCAGAGAGACAAAGTCCCAAAATTCGTTACGCTTCACACAGAATAGCTTTTTTTTACAGACTATTACACACCATAGGGCCTATCCTGATACAGGAAAAGTACAATTGAAAATGTTAATTTAAGCCCGTCCTTCTCTGCATAACGTTGGAAAGGTCACAAAACAAAGCAGCAGCTATTGTACTAAAAGCTATGTCTATCAACTCAGTATGAGGGTAAACATATTATTCCTACACAACCTCAAACTACACCACATGTGAGATCTCAAATCTCAGCCCCAGTAGCAGTAGCAGCAGCCATACAGCCCCAGTCCAGCCCCAGTAGCAGCAGCCATACAGCCCCAGTCCAGCCCCAGTAGCAGCAGCCATACAGCCCCAGTCCAGCCCCAGTAGCAGCAGCCATACAGCCCCAGTCCAGCCCCAGTAGCAGCAGCCATACAGCCCCAGTCCAGCCCCAGTAACAGCAGCCATACAGCCCCGGTCCAGCCCCAGTAGCAACAGCCATACAGCCCCAGTCCAGCCCCAGTAGCAGCAGCCATACAGCCCCAGTCCCGCCCCGACAGCAGCAGCCATACAGCCCTAGTCCAGCCCCAGTAGCAGTAGCAGCAGCCATACAGCCCCAGTCCCGCCCCGACAGCAACAGCCATACAGCCCTAGTCCAGCCCCAGTAGCAGTAGCAGCAGCCATACAGCCCTAGTCCAGCCCCAGTAGCAGTAGCAGCAGCCATACAGCCCCGGTCCAGCCCCAGTAGCAGTAGCAGCAGCCATACAGCCCCAGTCCAGCCCCAGTAGCAACAGCCATACAGCCCCAGTCCAGCCCCAGTAGCAGCAGCCATACAGCCCCAGTCCAGCCCCAGTAGCAACAGCCATACAGCCCCAGTCCAGCCCCAGTAGCAGCAGCCATACAGCCCCGGTCCAGCCCCAGTAGCAGCAGCCATACAGCCCCAGTCCAGCCCCAGTAGCAGCAGCCATACAGCCCCGGTCCAGCCCCAGTAGCAGCAGCCATACAGCCCCAGTCCCACCCCGACAGCAGCAGCCATACAGCCCCGGTCCAGCCCCAGTAGCAGCAGCCATACAGCCCCAGTCCCGCCCCGACAGCAGCAGCCATACAGCCCTAGTCCAGCCCCGACAGCCCCAGTCCACCCCTGACAGCCCCAGTCCAGCCCCAGTAGCAGCAGCCATACAGCACCAGTCCAGCCACGACAGCAGCAGCCATACAGCCCCAGCCCCAGTTCAGCCCAACTTCTGATAGACACCTCAATGTATGGATGGACATGGGCTGACTCTCTCTGGCTTTAAAGTGGATAGAGGGAAATTAGCAAATTGAACACTTAATTAACAAGCAATTGACACATGGGGGAGCAGAGCGAGAGAGAGAGAGACAGAGACAGAGACAGAGACAGACAGAGAGACAGAGAGAGAAAGAGAGAGAGAGAGAGACAGAGAGAGAGAGAGACAGAGAGGGAGAGAGGGGCAGAGAGAGAGAGAGAGACAGAGAGACAGAGAAAGAGAGAGAGAGAAAGAGACAGAGAGAGACAGAGAGAGAGAGAGGGGCAGAGAGAGAGAGAGAGCTAGACAGAGACAGAGAAAAAAATAATAGTGTTTCCTCATGACGAAGTCGGAAGATATTCTTCTGACTGACAATGACTTCCATGATTATGAGTCACAATACAAACATCAGATCAGGGTATTCTAGAACCCTGACTCATTGTCCTTATGCCAAATGCACCCTATTCCCTCTTTGGTGTACTACTTTTGACCAGGGCCCATTGGGCACACACTATATGTCAAATACTGTAAATCTACAGAACCAGTCAACAGTATGAACACACCTACTCATTCAAATGTTTGTCTTCATTTGTACTATTTTCTACATTGTACAGTAATAGTGAAAACATCAACACTATGAAATAACACATATGAAATCATGTAGTAACCAAAAAAGTACTGAACAAATCAAAATATATTTTGTATTTTAGATTCTTTAAAGTAGCCACCCTTTGTCCCTCTTAATTGGGTTGAGGTTGGATGATTGTGGAGGCCAGATCATCTGATGCAGCACTCCATCACTTTCATTCTTGGTCATATAGCCCTTACACAGCCAATAGGTGTGTTTTTGGGACATTGTCCTGTTGAAAAACAAATGATAGTCCCACTAAGCACAAACCAGTTGGGATGGCATATCGCTGCAGAATATTGTGGTAGCCATGCTTGTTAAATGTAACCAATCACTGACAGTTTCCCCAGCAAAGCACCCCCACACCATCACACCTCCTCCTCCATGCTTCACAGTGGGAACCACACATGCGGAGATCATCCCTTCACCTACTTAGTGTCTCAAAAAGTCAAAAATCTCAAATTTGGACTCATCAGACCAAAGGACAGATTTCCATCGGTCTAATGTCCATTGCTCGTGTCTCTGGGCCCAAGCAAGTTTCCTCTTCTTATTGGTATCCTTTAGTAGTAGTTTCTTTGCAGCAATTCGACCATGAAGCCCTGATTCACACAGTTTCCTCTGAACAGTTGATGTTGAGATGTGTGTTACTTTAACTCTGTGAAGTATGTATTTGGGCTGCAATCTGAGGTGCAGTTAACTCTGATGAACTTTTCCTCTGCAGCAGAGGTAACTCTGGGTCTTCCTTTCCTGTGGCGTTCCTCATAAGAGCCAGTTTCATCATAGCGCTTGATGGTTTTTGTGACTGCAAAGTTCTTGACATTTTCCGCATTGACTGATCTTCATGTCTTAAAGTAATGATGGACTGTTGTTTCTCTTTGCTTATTTGAGCTGTTCTTGTCATAATATGGACTTGGTCTTTTATCAAATAGGGCTATCTTTTGAATACCACCCCTACCTTGTCATAACACAACTGATTGGCTCAATCACATTATGAAAGAAAGAAATTCCACAAATTAACAAGGCACACCTATTAATTGAAATGCATTCCAGGTGACTATCTGATGAAGCTGGTTGAGAGAATGCCAAGAGTGTGCAAAGCTGTCATCAAGGCAAAGGGTGGCTACTTTGAAGAATCTCAACTATAAAATATATTTTGATTTGTTTAACACTGTTTTGCTTACTACATGATTACATGTGTGTTCTTTCATAGTTCTGATGTCTTCACTATTATTCTACAATGTAGAACATATAAAAAATTAAGAAAAACCCTTGAATGATTAGGTGTGTCCGAACTTTTGACTGGTACTGTATATGTGCACTATAAAGGGAATAGGGTGCCATTTGGGACTCAGACTTTCACTTGCCCCGCCTCGTTCCTTCATGATGTGCCGTCACAAAGCAGTTTTCATAAATTTGGGGTAAAATGTCTGTGTTCCGCGACCACCCCCATGCATGGTTTGATCCTACTGAGTCAAGCACAGGGAATCATAAAACTGCTTGTTTGTCCAGAAATGACCACAGCCATTATGTCAACTCATACAAAAGTGTGTTTAATATTGAAGGGAGATATTAAATATTATTGTATTGTATTTCCACAAAACATCATACAAGAAGAGAGTGTGGGCAAAATGTGGAGGTGTCTGTAAAACGACTAAATAGTTTGATATGGGGAAAGCATGTTTTCACACAGCCATCCAAGAGATAAAACATACTGAAGTTGACCACTGTATCACTCCTTCGTTCTGAATACCACTCTTCAGATATATGTAGCTACATCAGAAGCCTGGCAGAGAGAGCCAGAGCCAATCCTCTGTCTCTTTAGCGCTCTGCTAAGCAATGACTAATTTCTTCCATAGCTGGCCCAGACCCAGGCTGGGATTAAAACATTAACAACTATATTACTCCACACTGTAACCCACCACACCACACATCATTCAACAGCACTGCGGTGTACTGCCACATACTGACCTATGGGTGCGCTGTCCTATTCTAAATCACATTAATTGTGAGCGCTTCATACCCAAAGAAGCAAGCAGGGTTCATGTTTCTCAGCATGGCACTCTGTAAATATCAACAATAATGCAGTAGAGCCTTTGACTCCAAGACAGCTGATCCGAATGGGCCCTTATTCACAAAACTTTACCATAGTGCTGAATTCACTTTTCCACAGCGCCAAATTCACTTCTCTTTTGAGAACTATTCCCTCATAACAAAGAGTTGTTTCCAAAACAGACTATGTCAGAGAGAGGCCTGTGATGTTGCTACAGTATGTGTTTTGGGGACAGATGACCGGAGAGACCATGGCTGGATACCTGGTGCTCCGTTGTGGCTCTGTGCCCAGCCTGGCAAGTACGCCCAGCCTGGCAAGTACACCCAGCCTGGCAAGTACGCCCAGCCTGGCAAGTACGCCCAGCCTGGCAAGTACACTCCAGCCCTCTCCTCTCCTCCGCTCTGCTGCGTCCACACACACAGTGGCTCCAGTGGAATGTGATGACCGTGTGCTGGACAAAGCTCTGCATTCATATCCTCGTGTTCCACGTCCCACTCCTCTCTGGCAGCCTGGTCACTGCCAGGCAGAGAACTAGGCTAGGGGGACACAGTCAGTCCACCCTGACCCTGACTCTGACCCTGGTCCACATGTGCCTGCCTACACACACCCCTGCACTAGATCCAGCGTAAGCCACCCTGCCTCCCTACCTCCCCTCTCATTCATCTTCTTCCCCTTTCACCTTTGCTCCCTTACCTCGCCCATCTTCAGACTAATCCAGCTCTAAGTGTTTTAATGCCATTTCAGTGAGGAGCGAGGGTGAGGGAGGGAGTGGGGGAGGGTGAGGGAAACTGATGAATGTATTATGCACCATGCCTCACTTAAGAATGGAAGGTTATGCTTCAGGGATTGATCAGTGAGCTGGAGATCATTTAGGATGATTAGTGTTATGGGAGGGCGAAGAAGAATGCAAGAAGGTGGTGTGTGTGTGTGTGTCCACAAGGGAAAATATCCAACATCCCCATGTGGACAAAGTTTAGGATTAGTGTTACAATTAGGGTTAGACTTAGGGTTAGGGTAAGGGTTAAGGTTAGGGAAATAGGATTTTGAATGGAAATCAATCCCACGAGGATAGAAAAACAAAATGTGTGTGTGCACGCAGTAGTGGCATCTGGAATGAAACCGCTGAATAAGCACCATTCCAGATGTGGGGTTGTGACTGGTAGGACTAGGATTGGGGCTGGTAAGACTAGGGCTGGGGTAGGTAGGACTAGGATTGGGGCTGGTAAGACTAGGGCTGGGGATGGTAGGACTAGGGCTGGGGTATGGTAGGACTGGGGCTGGGGCTGGTAGGAATAGGGCTGGGGCTAGGTAGGACTAGGGCTGGGGCTGGTAGGACTAGGGCTGGGGATGGTAGGACTAGGGCTGGGGCTGGTAGGACTAGGGCTGGGGATGGTAGGACTAGGATTGGGGCTGGTAAGACTAGGGCTGGGGTAGGTAGGACTAGGATTGGGGCTGGTAAGACTAGGATTGGGGCTGGTAAGACTAGGGCTGGGGTAGGTAGGACTAGGATTGGGGCTGGTAAGACTAGGGCTGGGGTAGGTAGGACTAGGATTGGGGCTGGTAAGACTAGGGCTGGGGATGGTAGGACTAGGGCTGGGGCTGGTAGGACTAGGGCTGGGGATGGTAGGACTAGGGCTGGGGCTGGTAGGACTAGGGCTGGGGCTGGTAGGAATAGGGCTGGGGCTGGTAGGACTAGGGCTGGGGCTGGTAGGACTAGGGCTGGGGTAGGTAGGAATAGGGCTGGGGTAGGTAGGAGTAGGGCTGGGGATGGTAGGACTAGGGCTGGGGCAGGTAGGAGTAGGTCTGGGGCTGGTAGGACTAGGGCTGGGGCTGGTAGGAATAGGGGTGGGGCTGGTAAGACTAGGGCTGGGGCTGGTAGGACTAGGGCTGGGGATGGTAGGACTAGGGCTGGGGTAGGTAGGAGTAGGGCTGGGGATGGTAGGACTAGGGCTGGGGTAGGTAGGAGTAGGGCTGGTAGGAATAGGGCTGGGGCTGGTAGGACTAGGGCTGGGGCTGGTAGGACTAGGGCTGGGGCTGGTAGGAATAGGGCTGGGGTTGGTAGGACTAAGGCTGGGGTAGGTAGGAGTAGGGCTGGTAGAACTAGGGCTGGGGCTGGTAGGACTAGGGCTGGTAGGACTAGGGCTGGGGCTGGTAGGACCAGGGCTGGGGATGGTAGGACTGGGGCTGGGTCTGGTAGGAATAGGGCTGGGGTTGGTAGGACTAGGGCTGGGGCTGGTAGGAATAGGGCTGGGGCTGGTAGGACTAGGGCTGGGGCTGGTAGGACTAGGGCTGGGGTAGGTAGGAGTAGGGCTGGTAGAACTAGGGCTGGGGTAGGTAGGAGTAGGGCTGGGGCTGGTAGGACTAGGGCTGGGGTAGGTAGGAGTTGGGCTGGTAGAACTAGGGCTGGGGCTGGTAGGAATAGGGCTGGGGTTGGTAGGACTAGAGGTGTGGCTGGTAGGACTAGGGCTGGGGTAGGTAGGAGTAGGGCTGGTAGAACTAGGGCTGGGGTAGGTAGGAGTATGTCTGGGGCTGGCAGGACTAGGGCTGGGGTAGGTAGGAGTAGGGCTGGTAGGACTAGGGCTGGGGAAGGTAGGACTAGGGCTGGGGCTGGTAGGACTAGGGCTGGGGCTAGGTAGGAGTTGGGCTGGTAGAACTAGGTCTGGGGATGGTAGGTCTGGTAGGAATAGGGCTGGGGCTGGTAGGAATAGGGCTGGGGTTGGTAGGACTAGGGCTGGGGCTGGTAGGACTAGGGCTGGGGTAGGTAGGACTAAGGCTGGGGCTGGTAGGACTAGGGATGGGGTAGGTAGGAGTAGGGCTGGTAGAACTAGGGCTGGGGCTGGTAGGAATAGGGCTGGGGCTGGTAGGAGTAGGGCTGGGGATGGTAGGACTAGGGCTGGGGTAGGTAGGAGTAGGGCTGGGGTAGGTAGGAGTAGGGCTGGTAGAACTAGGGCTGGGGCTGGTAGGAATAGGGCTGGGGCTGGTAGGAGTAGGGCTGGGGCTGGTAGGACTAGGGCTGGGGTAGGTAGGATTAGGGCTGGGGATGGTAGGACTAGGGCTGGGGTAGGTAGGAGTAGGGCTGGGGCTGGTAGGACTAGGGCTTGGGCTGGTAGGAATAGGGCTGGGGCTGGTAGGAATAGGGCTGGGGATGGTAGGAATAGGGCTGGGGCTGGTAGGACTAGGGCTGGGGTAGGTAGGAGTAGGGCTGGGGTAGGTAGGAGTAGGGCTGGGGATGGTAGGACTAGGGCTGGGGCTGGTAGGAATAGGGCTGTGGCTGGTAGGAATAGGGCTGGGGCTGGTAGTAATAGGGCTGGGGCTGGTAGGACTAGGGCTGGGGCTGGTAGGACTAGGGCTGGGGCTGGTAGGACTAGGGCTGGGGCTGGTAGGACTAGGGCTGGAGCTGGTAGGAATAGGTCTGGGGATGGTAGGAATAGGGCTGGGGATGGTAGGAATAGGGCTGAGGCTGGTAGGACTAGGGCTGGGGATGGTAGGAATAGGGCTGGGGTAGGTAGGAGTAGGGCTGGTAGAACTAGTGCTGGGGTAGGTAGGAATAGGGCTGGGGATGGTAGGAATAGGGCTGGGGATGGTAGGACTAGAGCTGTGGCTGGTAGGACTAGGGCTGGGGTAGGTAGGAGTATGGCTGGTAGAACTAGGGCTGGGGTAGGTAGGAGTAGGGCTGGGGCTGGTAGGACTAGGGCTGGGGTAGTTAGGAGTAGGGCTGGGGCTGGTAGGACTAGGGCTGGGGTAGGTAGGAGTAGGGCTGGTAGGACTAGGGCTGGGGTAGTTAGTAGTAGGGCTGAGGCTGGTAGGACTAGGGCTGGGGTAGGTAGGAGTAGGGCTGGTAGGACTAGGGCTGTGGCTGGTAGAACTAGGGCTGGGGTAGGTAGGAGTAGGGCTGGGGCTGGTAGTAGTAGGGCTGGGGCTGTGGTTGATAGGGCTGTGGCTGGTAGGAGTAGTGCTGGGGCTGGTAGGGCTGGGGCTGGTAGGACTAGGGCTGGGGTAGGTAGGAGTAGGGCTGGTAGGACTACGGATGTGGTTGTGGCTGGTAGGACTAGGGCTGTGGCTGGTAGGACTAGGGCTGTGGCTGATAGGGCTGGGGCTGGTAGAAGTAGGACTAGGGCTGGTAGGATTAAGGCTGTGGCGGTCATGACATTTTGCTTTAAGATAATTGATCGTTAATTAACTTGAACACGTTTTGCATCTCATAGCTTCCACGCATAGCCTAAAAGACACTGATAATAAGCCACTACATAATAATGGTGCCGGAGGGGATGGCTGCCGTTTTACAGGCTCCTAACCAACTGTGCTATCTTGTTTTTTTTTCTCGCATTGTTTATAACTAATTTTGTACATAATGTTGCTGCTACCGTCTCTTATGACCGAAAAGAGCTTATGGACATCACACACAGCAATTACTCACCTCCAACTGGACAAAGATTGTTTCTTTAAACCTGTCTGCTCCAGTCCCCTGTCTCCTCCTGCAGCAGCTCCTACACCCCCTCGGCTCATCAATGACCATCTTGCCTATACCGTCAAGCGGCTTCTGGACGTGCACCGTCGGGGTCGAGGCTGGCAGTACCTGGTGGACTGGGAAGGATACGGGCCTGAGGAGCGGTGCTGGATGCACCGCCGTCACATTCTGGACCCCTCCCTCTTACGGGATTTCTATTTCTCACACCTAGATAAGCCTGGTCGGGCGCCACTGTCACATCTGCTCCTGCAACGCCCTCTTCTGCTCATCCTGTGTCTCCTTGACCTGCCACCACTCCCCCAGTACTCTCTCCCTCTCCCTCTCCCTCTCCCTCTCCCTCTCCCTCTCCCTCTCCCTCTCCCTCTCCCTCTCTCTCTCTATCTGTGTGTGTGTGAGATTGTGTGGGCGGAGACAGGTGTGCTGGAGTCAGAGCAGATCTCCAACAGCTGCAATCTGTTCGATAATCAAGACCTCTACAAATACTCAGCCCTGCCACTTCCACGCTGCCAGATCGTAATCTCTGCCCGCTCTGACTCTGGTCCCTGTCTCCTGTTCCACGTCTCGTCATCCTGCTACTCTGTCCTGGATTCCCCACTCTACTACTCCCTTGGATTCCCCTCCGGACCTGCTTACCCTGTCGAAACCCCTCCCGCCCCAGCCTCAGCCTCCGCACCTGGTTTCCAGCAACCCGCCCGAGCTTCCCCTGACCCGCACTCCATCTCCCCCCTGGGGTTCAATAAATACCTTGGTTACTTCATCCCAGTCTCCTCGTTTGAGTCTGCTCTTGAGTTCCCCTGTTCCACTCCACGTAAAATAATAAGTCAAGGCGTCTGAATACTTTACGAATGCACTGTATAGGCCCATGGGCTAGACTACATAAGGTGTGTAACTATGATTTGAAAAAATATAAATAAATCGCTCAAAAAAGGCATGCGCTGTTTCTTGCCTTACTACACACGCTGGGTATCATTCACAAGTGATAATACATCTTTCTCAAGTGATATGCTAATATTGTCACCCACCAGACTATTCTTAATTTAATGTTGTCTTTACATATACTAAATAATACATATGTGATATTAGTTTGGATTCAGAATGGACCATTATCATGCACCTATCTCGGAACAGGGGCATGGGAAATAAATCCATTTCATCTATGCACTTAAATTGCGAATGGAGGATATTTTTCCCATGGTTCTTTTTCATGCCAGTCAGGCAGGTTATACTCCTGTTGTAAAGAGAAGCAATGTGCTTACAGTTTTTCTTTTACATTCGCTAGGACCCATTTCTCAATACTTAGGTCACAGTGAGCACAACAACAGTCTATGTGGGCTAAACTTTGGAAAATGTTTCATTGCTTTGGCATAAAATGCATTCAATGACTACATCTTTCAAATTTCATGAATTCGTTTCTCACTCAGACACAACCACCACCAAACATGTTTACATATTCTTGTCAAAACATTTAAATTTGAGTTCAAAATCTAACAAAACACAAAATGAATAAGACAGCAATTTGCTACATTTCTACAGTAATACCGTATTGAAATATATTCCAAATCTAAAAATGAAATACTATCAAAACAATTAGACCAACCACAGCTGATTCCCATTGTAGCTGAACACCTACCCAGGTGTCAGTCTTTCAATTTCATTACCATCTATACAGAAGGGGACATCTTAGGAATAATGCTGTACTGTAATGTAAACATGGACCCAGCCAGAAATAGAGAAGTGGACCCAGCCAGAGATAGAGAAGTGGACCCAGCCAGAGATAGAGAAGTGGACCCAGCCAGAGATAGAGAAGTGGACCCAGCCAGAGATAGAGAAGTGGACCCAGCCAGAGATAGAGAAGTGGACCCAGCCAGAGAGAGAGAAGTGGACCCAGCCAGAGATAGAGAAGTGGACCCAGCCAGAGATAGAGAAGTGGACCCAGCCAGAGATAGAGAAGTGGACCCAGCCAGAGATAGAGAAGTGGACCCAGTCAGAGAGAGAGAGAAGTGGACCCAGCCAGAGAGAGAGAAGTGGACCCAGCCAGAGATAGAGAAGTGGACCCAGCCAGAGAGAGAGAAGTGGACCCAGCCAGAGATAGAGAAGTGGCTGACAGAGGAAGAAGATTGCCAGGGAGGAACCACGCATGCCAAAAGATTCTTTCCTGGTGTATTGCACAAGATGACACAAGATATGATGTGGATGAGAACCTGTGGCCAAATGCAGTAGACAGGGTTGACTAGCATTGCTACTGTATCTGTATCGGTAGATGGTGTATATACAAATTCTTGTATTTTGGAATCACTCAATGCCAAAAAATGTCATAAAACAATATAAAGCATATTGCATCATGTCTGATTCATTCCTGTAACATATACTGCAGTAAATTCTAAACAGTAGAGAGGTGTCATTCTTGTTTTTGTAAATACATTTTACGAAAGAAAACATTGTGTAATGGTTTTTTAAGTCATTGTTTTTTGAGTGACAAAGTGTGCTTGTTGTATGACAACCTTTGCTAGTGTTATGGAAGAATGAGTTGATTTGAGACATGTATGAAGTGTTTTGGTAGTTTTAGTGCATTTTGAATGTGAAATTAACTGCTGGGCCAAGCTGAAAGTTGCTTAGGAGAACTGTGTGAAGAGTTTTGAAAAAGTGACCTAAGTATTGAGAAATGGGTCCTAGCGATTGAAGAAAACGTAATATTAAGACAGTTGAGAAATAAATATAGTAGGCCTAGCCTATAGAAACCTGATGGGATCCTCCTCTTTTTAATAGAGGCCATCAAAACTCTGTTGTTTTCTCACACAATTGCATAGCCTACAGAAATGTTGTGCAACATGAGCTCATGGCCTCTCATGAAGTGTTTAAATTCATTTTTGATTACATTTGCATTGATGTCAGAGTGATTAGAGGGACAATAGAGAGCTGATCACCAGGCAGTTAGAATATTTGGTAGGCTACTAATGACCATCATCAGCATCAGAGCTTGGAGAAGCATAGATACCATGACTAAAGAGTCATGTGGAATTTGACTGGGATCATGACCGCTGGTGTGGCAGTAATATGTTCACCGTAACAGCCCTATCCAGATGTATTAATTTATCAAAAGAAAAGGTGTCTGTTGATGTGCCTCTCTCTGTCTTCTTCTCCCTTAAACCTCCCTTAAACCATCTCTAACTGGCAGATCTATCTCAGTGTCTGGCTGACTGACTACAAATGAATGGGGAAAAGTTTGGGTGTGAGTGATGTCCTCTTCCTGAGGAGGAAGGAAGGAAGTAGGAGGATAATGATTTGCACACCAAAGAGACCAGGCAGGTGCCAAGACCTGGAGTTGATTATCCTATCTTCCCCGGGCCACCACCTAATTACACAAACCATTTCTGTCATATTAAAGGGGCACTGAAAGATTTAACTGTGGGGTTAGTGAGAGGTCTCCTAAGGCCTGCACCAAACACACAATACATGGAAGTAAGGACATCTTTAAGGTGGTTATAGAATAAAATTAAATGTACCACTTTAGTCTAACATCTCAAGTCATAATACTACCAAGTCTCTCTGGTAAGACTGGAAAAATGGTGACGTATATGAAGCTGGAGCGCTGACTCTGGACCATACAGTATAAACAAACACCATACAGTGTGTGGTGTGTTTATTGGAATATATTTCTGTCATGTAAGACTGCATGATATTACTAGGCAGTGTCAGAGGACAGCCCCAAAGAATTGGCAACGTCTCCAGTCACCCAAGTCATAGACTGTCCCCTCTGCTACCGCACGGCAAGTGGTACCAGAGCGTCAAGTCTATTTGTCCAAAAGGCTCCTTAACAGCTTCAACCCTCAAGCCATAAGACTGCTGAACAATTAATCAAATGGCCACCTGGACTATTTACATTGACCCCCCCCTTTGTTTTTACACTGCTGCTACTCACTGTTTATTATCTATGCATAGTCACTTTACCCCTACCTACATGTACAAATTACCTCGACTAACCTGTACCCCCGCACATTGACTCAGTACCAGTACCCCCTGTATATAGCCTCGCTATTGATATTTTATTAACTCTTTCTTGAACTGCATTGTTGGTTAAGGGCTTGTATGTAAATTTCACGTTAAGGTTTACACCTGTTATATTCGGCGCATGTGACAAATAAAGTTTGATTTGATTTGTATGGAAAGTGCCATGTATGTGAAATGTATTTAAAATAAATCAATAATACTTTTTCTATTGTTTAATGTATGTGTTGAAACTGTCACAAAAACATACACTGATGTCTCTCTGCTGTCTGTCTGCTGTCTGTCTGCTCTGCTCTACTTCCCCTGATCTGATGTAGAGCCGAGCATCCCGTTATGTCCCGCTGTGTAATATAATAGAACCACAAACTTTTAGCCTCCAAGGCTTTTTCCTCCAGGCCCTCCAAAAGACACCAACATCACATGGAGGCAAAAACACTAAGATGCAACCACACATGAACTGCCATGAAGTCACACAGACACACACGTGCCATAGTGTCTCACATAACACAGATGTCTCTCTTGTGTTTAGCATCATGAAGAGACATGGGAAATATGGATATTGTGTTTGTAACCGACCTGATAGACAATGGAAACCAAAGAGACAAGATTTACAACATTCTTTGTATGTCTCTTAATAATAAGTTCTCACAAAACCCTCTGCAGTAGACCAGCAGTTAAAACATAACCATACCAGAGGACTGTGGTCACCAAATACCATCACCCACTTATCTAATCAAGGTAATTTCACAATATAGCTGGGCTGTTGCTAGCGGGCAGACCATCCCTGATGGTTACAGCATACTGAGAAAAAATACCCAATGGATATGATTGTCCCTCTGTTTACAGAACAAAGTCAGACTAAGGCTCTTACAGTATAGTACCCAGGGTACAGTATCTTGTCACGCCCTGACCTTAGAGAGCCTTTTTATTTCTCTATTTGGTCAAGTCAGGGTGTGATTTGGGTGGGCAGTCTATGTTTTCTGTTTCTTTGTTTTTGGCCGAGTGTGGTTCCCAATCAGAGGCAGCTGTCTATCGTTGTCTCTGATTGGGGATCATACTTAGGCAGCCCTTTTTCCCACCATTAGGTTGTGGGATCTTGTTTTCTGTTTAGTGTTTCTACCTGACAGAACTGTGCGCTTTCGTTTTCATGTTTGTTATTTTGTTTGAGTGTTTTTGAAATAAAAGAATCATGAACACTTACCACGCTGTGCCTTGGTCCACTCCTCATACCACCAACGAGAGCTGTTACATATCTTTCTTCATATGAGTAAGTTATTTCTGATGCTCTTATACAATAGTGGGGTGGCAAGTTGCCTAGTGGTTAGTGTTAGGCCAGTAACCGAAAGGTTGCTATATCTAATCCCTAAGTTGACAAGGTAAAAATCTGTCTTTCTGCCCCTGAACAAGGTAGTTAACCCACTGTTCCTAGGCTGTCAATGTAAATAAGAATTTTTTCTTAACTGACTTGCCTAGTTAAATAAACAATAGTTTCTATGTCAAAGGTTGTTATATTTATATTTCAGTCTTCTGTGATGTATATAAAGTGTAATACCGGGATGCAAACTCAAAAATGTGATACATTTTAACTCTATATATATGACAATGGTGTCATCTTTTTTGTAAGCCCATAACCATGTGTGTGAGGTGTTTCATTTTGTTTCAAAGTAGATTTGTGTAAGACTACTAAGAATCACTCTGTGTGACCCTGATTTAGCCCACTGCAGTAAAAGCTTAACACAGTGTGGACCTTAATATACCCTGTAACAGTGTACATTTAACCCTGTGTTGATTTTGCTGTGTACATAGGGAATAGGGTGCCATTTTAAGACACAGTTTGTCCTCAGATGAGCCCAGAGAGGCCCTCTAACTTCCCCTGCAGGGCCACACCATCTGCTTGGCAGGGGAGCTCTGATAGTGTCATCAGATTTACCAGCTCACTTCCCTCCTGTTCTCCTTCCAGGTGTGACAGCATTCTTTTAAAGGCAGCCCCATGCACAATTCATGAGAGTAGATTGATTTCCTTACAAAGGTGGGAGGGTCCAGGTCAACTGATATGTAGGTGTTGGTCTGAGGGAGCTCTGATAGTCAGCCACTCATATAGCCAAGCAGGAAACACCAGTCTGAAGCTACACAACGGAGAGAGGAGTGAAAACATAGCAGTCAGAGAGACAGACCTGAGTGTTTTCAATGGAGATCAAGAGTGTTTAGAGAACAAATCAGACATCCTGATTCTGCCCCGGTCTATTCTTACCTGATAAGCGTGTGACATGTTTTGGGGTGTAGGATGGAGGGGTGAAGTGTTTGGTAAGGCTTAATCTGAGGCTGTGTGTTTGTGTGCGTGTCAGACTGTCCAACTCCTTTCCCTAATGTGTTTGTGTAGTCCCAGTCACCCCAGGTTACTCTCACACTGTCACACACACTGGCAGTAATGTGTTTGTGTAGTCCCAGTCACCCCAGGTTACTCTCACACTGTCACACACACTGGCAGTAATGTTTTTGTGTAGTCCCAGTCACCCCAGGTTACACTCACACTGTCACACACACTGGCAGTAATGTGTTTGTGTAGTCCCAGTCACCCCAGGTTACTCTCACACTGTCACACACACTGGCAGTAATGTGTTTGTGTAGTCCCAGTCACCCCAGGTTACTCTCACACTGTCACACACACTGGCAGTAATGTGTTTGTGTAGTCCCAGTCACCCCAGGTTACTCTCACACTGTCACACACACTGGCAGTAATGTGTTTGT